>NC_081564.1:48194290-48385006 GCF_022355385.1 Mustela nigripes | reverse complement strand
TCTTTCTTTCTTTCTTTCTTTCTTTCTTTCTTTCTTTCTTTCTTTCTTTCTTCCCTATGACATGGTCATCTTATTCTTTTACTCCTTTAGTTAAACCAACTTCAGTGCCAGAAATGAAAAGATTGTTATTGGCCACCTTAAGAAACACTCTAATATTTATTTCAAGTGTGTAAGTTGAAATCCGGTATAAAATTCTGATTACCCCTTCTGATGAACTCTGGTGTGGTAAGTATATTTCTGAAACGTGATTGTTTGCACTTGAAAGGATTCTGGTCCATTCTTCGGTGTCCTCAAAGCATCATTTCTTCCTTAACACTCTGCATTAAAAACTCGAAAACACTCTTTTCATTTTCCAAAGTTTTTCTGAAAAACATACTTTGTAACAGGCCCTTAGAGTGGAGCGAACGACTGGATACAGAGACTGAAGAGCGCTGGCTAATTCTTCCATTTTTGTTCTTATGAATTAGCAAACGCATTTCTGATTATGACCCTTAAATCAAAAGCAAATGTTGGATAAATTCAACATTATAAATAATTCAGTAAGTAGGATGCATAATTTTATCTTTCTTTACAAGATAACATGCTGACATTGCTGTATTCAGTAAGGCTCATTTAAGTAGGTATGATTACAGAAAGTCTTCGATTAAGGGACTATGAATACTTTTCTTTATCTTTTAAAAAGATATGCAGAATTCTTTTTTTTTTCCTAACAAAGAATGATATTTTGGATCTTGGAAACAACAAATTTTCTGATGTATAATAATTAACATTATAAATTATTAATATCAATTATTATTAATAATATTATTTAATATTAATATTACTTTGGAGTCTTCTTCTTTCATTGCACGCCCCTTACTCTGTTTGCAAAACACTAAAACACTAAATCGGTGGAGCAGTAGCTGTATTTCCATGACAAATCTCGGTTTAATGCCAAGCAGAGTTGAGAAATTCATAGAAAATGTGCTGGGTAGCCATTCTAATTCCCCCCATTTGTCCAGAGAAGTTTTGGTAAACGAAGTTGTATATGTAACTGAATAAATAAAACACAACAATTCAATATCTCTTGTCCAGTTATTTTCACTCATTCCCCAAAGTCTCTACTATTAAAAAAGATGAGTAAACTGCAGATTGAAGATTTTTAAAAGTGTCTAAGCCCAAAGAAAAGGAATGATTTCACATTTCTGAGAACTATTGTATTGGCTCGAGACTGAGTTTTACTTTATCATAAACATAATGTAAATTCAATAGAAGTTAGGTAAAAGCAAGCAGCATTATTGTGTTTAGAAATTGAGAGGCAAATGAAATATCCAGAGTATATGCTTAGATGTAATTCTTTCTATTTTGATAGATAACCTAGTAGTAGCTTTCTTTATAGTAGTCAGAAACATTTTTCCTTTTGTCCCTTTATATGATAAAGGGAAACAAAGGGATGATAAGATACTTTTTCAAGACCGTTTTATTATAAATTAAAATTTATTCAGACTCCTGGGTGGCTCAGTGTGTTAAGCCTTTGCCTTGGGCTTGGGCCATGATCTCAGGGTCCTGGGATCGAGCCCCACATGGGGCTCTCTGCTCAGCAGGGAGCCTGTTTCCCCCCTGTCTCTCTGCCTGCCTCTCTGCCTACTTGTGATCTTCCTCTGTCAAATAAATAAATAACACCATTTTAAAAATTAATTAATTAATTAAATTTTATCATATGTGAAAAATTTATTTTGTCCATATGATTTGCTTTGGTAATAGATATTAACAAACTAGTGTAGAAATAAAATTATAAATATTTTTCTCAATCGCTATAATGTTTCAAAGCTAAAATTTTTTGGTTATTTCATAAAGGTTTTCTGCTATCTAATAGAATTATTTGAAAAACTTGTTTTGGGACCAATTTATTGTTATATGAGAGAAACTTGGATTGACTGATTTTTAAAAACTATTTGCTTATTTGTTTGTTTATTTACATCATCTCTACACCCAACATGGGGCTCAAACTCATGACCCTGAGACCAAGAGATACACACCCTCCTCTGACAGAGTCAACCAGGTGCCCCTGAACCCACTGATTGTTGGTTTTTTTTTTTTTTTTTTGAGGTTTCTTACTGGACTTTTAGTAATTATGTGCCTTACCTAAGAAATAGCCTGCAGAGCTAAAGTGAGCCTTAATTAAACCTAAAAAGTCCTTTCAAAACAGTATATTTAAAGAATTCTCATACCTTTCCCTAAGTGAAAAGGATACGTTACAGTGTTTGGTTGAATAAATATTTACATCCACTTCTTAGGGTTAAATACAAAGCAAGTGAGAATTAAATGGGGCTACGATGAACTCTTTATTTCCCTGGAGGTGGTTCATAATGATAACAGCTACTGGTTGTCCAGCACCACACTGTGCCAAGGACCTCCGTGGGGCGCTCCTCTCATGACCTCATTTAAACCTTTCAACAACCTTATGAGCAATGGATTTAGGAGCAGTAGAAAACATTAAGTAGTTAAGGACATTGTATGGCTTCTAAGTGGCAGGGCTGCATTTTAATCTGACTCTAGAATTTGTTCTGTTAACTGCTGCACTATGGACTAGTGTGTTTGCAGTCTTGGTCTCATTTTCTCCAGTTCATTCTCTACCCTGATAATCCTGTTAAACTCTTCATTTCACAGATGCAGAGCGTCATAATAGATGGCCTATGATAGTATCAGCTAATACTTACTGAGTCTTTATTGTGCTCCCTGTCTCGTTCTAAATGTTTTATTATCCTGGTTTTCGTGAAAGAGAATAGTATTTACATCATAAGGCTGGGGAGGATGACTAAGAAGGAAGCTGTTATGTGCTGAGTTATGTCTCCTCAAAATCCATATGTTTAAGTCCTAACCCCCAGTACCTCAGAATGTGGTTGTATTGGAAGACAGGGTCTTTAAAGAGATAATTAAATTAGGCCCCAATCCAATATGACTGGTGTCTTTATATGAAAAGGAAATTTAGACACAGATGGATTTGGAGGGAAGACCATGTGAGGACACAGGGCAAAGATGATCGTCTACAAGCCAAGGAACAAGGCCGCAGAGGAGCTGACCTTGCTGACAGCTTGATCTCAGACTTCTGGCCTCCAGAATTGTGAGAAAATAAATTCTATTATGTACATTTCTGTTGTGTACCCGGTCTGGGGTACTTTATTATAGCAGACTTAGCAAATAACATCCAAGTCGATAAAAAGGTTATTTGCTAAATAAAGGTTTAAGTTAACATGTGGAATAAATTTATTCCACAATCCAAATGACTTGCATTGATTGGAGATTATATCTAAATAGGTTGAATTGTTATTATCCAGATATATTAAGTTAGTCGCATCCTGAGCTCTCACCACTTAGGCAGTGGAAACCTGCAAGCAAGAAAATCTAGGCAACTTTTTTCTTATGTCTGTTGACCAATAAAGACCGGTGCTTAGATCAAATTAGGAAATGGCTGTAGGATAAAAATTAATGGATTCATAACAATCGATTACCAAGAAAAAAAAAGCAGAAAAAGCATAAAACACTGAGTCATCAATGGGAATCAAATGTCAAAAGGAGGAATTGTGAAATGTGAAATGCTTAATGAGAAGACATGAGATGAGAGTTATTTTTCTTATCATTTGTTTCAAGAAAGTTCATTGCTTTTATAGATCACATTGAACTCTGAGAATGTGCCCTCCCTTTCTCGGCCCTGTGAGGATTCATTATTACGATGCATGGCCACCAGCATTCATCACAGCTGGATTTTCAAGGGGACTTTCCAGAGTTCTCTGAGAACTTTGTTTCATGGTTCTTTATTTCTTTGGTGGGAAGTAAGATAATTAACTTTTATCTGCCTTTTACTTGTGCAGTCTTTAAAAGAGCAGAAAGTATTTCACCTGTGACATTTTCCATTTAGCCATCATCGCCTCGGAGTAGTGAATCCCAAAGTGTTTTACAAAACTCCAGTTCCACAGACTATTAATAGAAATAGCATCTTCCTACCTAGAACTCACTTTTGAGAAATTTGTGTTGTATAACTAACTCACATCAAACCAGTAGAGGTCCATATTTTTATTTTAATATCCAAAGTTTCCAAAATCAAAAGTTTTAGAACTTTATAAAATTATTTTAAATTATTTTTTAATCTAGACTAATGTTAAAAGCCAACTGGCTGGAAGAATCTGAGAGGTAGATCAATGCCCTATAAAGTTTCAAGGATCTGAACAGACAAATTTAATTTGTAGCTAGCAAATAATAAGGGTGATGCTGGTGGGGTGCGTGGGTGACTCAGTCTGTCGAGTATCTGACTCCTGGTTTCAGCTCAGGTCATGATCTCAGGGTCCTGGGATCAAGCCTTGTGTCAGGTTCCATGCTCAGTGGGCAGTCTGTTTGTCTGCCTCTGTCTGCCCATCCCCCTGCTTGTGCTCTCTCCACCTGTAAAATAAATAAGTCTTAAAAAAAAAAAAAAGGTGACGGTGATGATGATAATGATGACAGTGATGAGCATTTGTTGAGTATTCACCAAGTTTTAGATCATAAACTCACAACTTCGTAGAGACTGTGTGTGCTAATGTCCACTCTGATGTTCTGATAATAGAATGTAGTGTGCACGTTTCTTAAAATGATTTCACCTTGGCGATTTCTCTTTTTGTGAGCATCTAGTAGGACTCACGCCTGGATGAGGAAAGTTTGGGGAAGGGTATGGTAAACTCACATCTGCTCTTAAAATTCACATCAGTGTAAGTTACTAATTGCTCTGAGTATAATAGAATTAACTCTTCCTGGAGACCATAGAGGATGCTATGTAAGACCCCTCTATCTTCTCATGACAGAAAGAAATACTCACAACAAGTGTATGAGTTAGCTATGTCTCCATAACAAGCCCACCAAACTACAGTGGCTTAAAAACATAAACATTATTTAGCTCACAGGGTCTGTGGATTAATGACTTAGACTGGGCTCAAGTGGGTGGTTTTTCTGTTTTTTGCTGGGCACACTCTCATGGCTGCAGGCTGTGTAGGGTGGGTCTCCTGTGTCTTGAGCCCCAGATAGACTGATTTTTCTTTCAAGTAGTCTCTCAACCCCCTTAACCGAGGGCTGTTCACATCGTAGCTGCCAAGTTCCAGAAGATGGAAGGGGAGCATGCAATGACTCTCAGGGGCTAGGGTTAAAACTTGTACACTATCACATTTTAGATGTTGCAAGTACAGCCCAGCCAACCCGATACTAGTCTTAGGCTGTTTTTTAAACCTGATTTTAATTTTTGCCATTCATAAATAGTTCTAAGTGTAATTTATCAATTATTAATGTAGGGGCTCTAGGCTTGGTGTCTTACTTAGATAAGCTTGTTTATTTGATAATTTTTCCTGAAAAAGTTAAAAAATTCATGAAAGTACAAATTTATACATTAAAAACCTTGACGAAAATACAGAGATTTTTAAACTGACCTTAATATGGGAAAGGACTCCTAAACTGAAAAGCAGTAGGAGAAATTGCCAAAAAATAAGGCTCAACAGATTTGCCCTTATAAAAAACAAAGCATGTGTCCCTCTCAGCTGATGAACTTGCCTTCCAATTTAGTAAGAAAACGGAAGCCAATCAGAAAGAAACTTTCTGAAAGTTTTTACCAGTATATCTACCCATCTACCAGCATCCATGTCTTTATCTTCTATCTCCCCTGAGCTCATTATGGATAAACTATTTCTATCCAAAGTCAAACCTTCCGGGGCATCTGGGTGGCTCAGTGGGTTAAAGCCTTTGCCTTCAGCTCAGGTCATGATTTCAGGGTCCTGGGATCAAGACCAAATTGGGCTCTCTGCTTGATGGGGAGCCTGTTCCCTGCCCCCCGCCTGTGTCCCTGCCTACTTGTGATCTCTGTCTGTCAAATAAATAAATAAAATTTAAAAAAAAAAAGTCAAACCTTCCATTGATCTACTAGATTCCTGAGTCTCTTTCTGACTCAGTACACTACTGCATTTATTCTTCTCTATTTTGAGTCTTTTCCCTCTCTCTAGGTCTTTCTCATCAACATATAAACAAGTCCTGCTACTCTATCTAAAATAAATGCCTTTCTCATTCACCTTCCCTCTAGTTACCACTGTTCTGGCTACCACTGTTGCAGAGAAGCTCAACCCAAGTGTTGCCTTTACTTGCCATCCCCAACTCTTTTCCTCCTATTGTTCTCTCAAACCCATTTGAAGAGGATGTCACCCAAACTCTTCCCGTCAAAGTGATCCATAACTTCAATGTTGCTGTATGTGTGGTATGTCTGAATCTCAGTCTCCATATTACCCAAATCACTGGCATTTGACCCCATTGATTATTCTCTCTTCTTTGAACGTTTTCTCTATGTTTGAAGAATCTTCTAGCTTTCCTTCTCCCAGTTGGCCACTTCAACTCTTCTGCTCTTTGTTATTTTCCAGAACTCAGATTTTGTTTCTCTTCTCTCTAATATCTACTGTCATTCCTTTAGTGACCTCAATCTCATCTCCTGGCTTCACGCATGACTCATGTGTGATGACTCCCTACTGAGTATCTCTAACATCTCTCTTAAAGTTGTTTTTTTTCCAACTGACTACCCATGATCTACATGAACATTCCATAGTTTGGCTCAGACCAATCTTAGAGTCATCCCTGACTCATTTGCACCTTCCAGAAACTTGCCTTGAATAAATCCTATCAAGTCTTCCTTAGTGTATATCTCGAGTCTGACCATGTTATATTACTAAATCCCTGTTCTATCTTTTGTTTGGATTATGGCAGTAGCCTCCTAACCAGGTACCTGCTTCCACTTATTCCCAGTATGACACCCAGAACAAGCCCATAAGTCAAATGCACTTATGTATGTAGAAATCCCCAGTGATCCATTTCTCATTCAAAGGGAATGCCAAAGTCTAACAACGGTGCAGCAGGCTTTTCATGATCAAGGTTCCCATAATCTCTTCTACAGCAGCCCAACCTCAGTCAATTCCAGTCCACACTAATATTTTCTTTATTCTTCCTTACCCATAACTGACATTTCACCCCTGTCAACTTTGCACCTGCTATTTCTTCTGCCTGGTTTTCCCCACACTTCCCCCAAGTTTTCGCTCAAGTGTCATCTCTCCTGAACCCTACTAAAAATTGCATCTTTTGTGTCCTCTGTATCATTTTGATCCATGGTATTATCTCTTAACATATTATCAATTAATTTCTATCTGTTTGTTGTTGTCCTCCTTCAACTAGAATACAAACTTCGTGAAGGACAAGATCTTTAACTATTTTCTTTGAGTTTCACAAAGGCCCAGACTTTTTATTGTTTTGTTCCTTCCTATATCACAGGACTCAGAACTGAATGCACCCCACAGTGAGCTTTCAGTAATTACTTCATGAATGAATGTCAAAAGGCACTCTGAACAAAATTAAAATAGAAATTAAAGTTGGGGAAATATTTAAAAAGTTATCACATATTTGATATCTAGGGTGCTCATAGATAAATAAGAAAAATACTAACATCTCTATTAAAAAATAAGCAATAATAGGGTGCTGGGTGACTTAGTTGGCTGGGCAACTGCCTTCAGCTCAGGTCATGATCCCAGAGTCCCAAGATCAAGTCCCATGTTGGGCTCCCAGTTCCCTGGGAGTCTGCTCCTCCCTCTGATCTTCTCCCCACTCATGCTCTCTCTCTCTCAAATAAATAAATAAAATATAAAAACAAAAAACAAAGAAATAAAAAATAAGCAATCATTGATGAAAAATCTCTCAGAAATAAAGTATACTTTCAAAACTGTGCAACCTTATTATATAATAAAAATAAACATTACAATAATAAAATCTTATGTTTTTTCATGAATTTGGCAAAGAGACAAAATTTTTAATGTTTAATTATATTAAGTTTGTGAGGAAATAGATACTTTGATACATTTTTTATGTCCCTAAAGCAATTTTGCCATATACATTAAAAAGTCTTCATGGTATTTAAACGTTTTGACTCCAAAAGTTTACTTTCAGAGATTTGTCTAACTAATTAGGGATACTTAACAATGCATAAGAGAAAACGATACAACTAAACAAATATATATAAAAACATCAAAATACCTAGAGTAACAGAATTGTTTAAAACATAACAACTATATAATTAAATATTGTATGGTTATTAAAACATGCTTTATAAAAATGCTTACAACAATAAGAAAAACGTTTTATAATAATGAACTTGACTTTGAATCTATCCATAAGCCCTATTCTAAATTTAACCCTTGCCTCAAACTGAGTACATAATATAGTCATGATCACAATTTTACAAGAAGAATTTAAATGTATATATGCACACAAAAAATTGGAAGGAAATGCAATAGCATTTTAACAATGGTTTATAGCACCATTATAGCTCTAGGACTCAGACTTATATATTTCCTATACTTTTCTTCATTCTCTGAAAGTGAAAATGAACACTTATTTTTTCTTTGACAGTCAAAACCAACACAACGTAAATAATCTAAATAAAAATAATCACAATTCTTCATCTCTTTTCCTAGTCAGCTATGGCTGGTCTTCCGTCTCCCTGCAGAATATCTGCTTACAACACACTTCTATGTATTGATGTACTGATTGTACTAAGTGGAATTTAAATTCCCCTCAGTGGGTAGGACAGGTATCTTGTGAAACCAAAGCTGCCAGTATCTACATCTAATTTTTAATTAAGTACAGTAATTCCTAGCCAGTACCAGCTGTTATCATGTTTTTTCAATTCTGTGCCTTGATAAATAGCTCAAGGAATGTTCTATGAAAAACATAATCACACAAACATTTTCTCACTTTTAAAATAAGCTTTGAAAATAAATTCCCTTTGAATTTCTATTTTCCCAAAAAGCTGTGATTGGATGTTTGTTGAGAATAGCCAACATATACCCATACCCACACCTACACATCACATAATTTTTTTCCATAACACGTTTTTAATATCAGATTGAAGCACTTTTCAAATTAATGAAAGGCACAATTATTGTTCCATTTTACAACTGAAGAAGCATTTCTCAGTAGAATTTCTCATTCTTGAACTCTTAGATCCTTGATCTAGTTCATGGCTGGTTTACTGGCTTAGACTCTTATTGCTGTTTGCTTCTAGTCTAAAGTTGTCAATCTCTTCCTGTATTTCAAGGTATTTTGAGTTTTCTGAAGGCTATTAGCAACTTGGGCACCACGTCCTCAGCTGAGATGTTCTGATCTGTGCTCCATGTTTCTCATAACCATAAGCAAACCTGAGCACAATTGAGAAATGTCTGTCCTCCACTATGGTACATGCTCCTATCCTTTGTGAAGCATCTTCAGGTCAGCTAAAGAGGGCAAGAGAAAGAAATAACAAAATTTTATTTTGGAGTTGTTATAAAACATGGATGGATGGATGGGTGGTTGGAAGGATTGATGGGTGGAGGAATGGAAAGATGGATGTGTGGATGGATGGATGGAGAAATGTGGGAGGGATAGATGGAGGGTTGGATGGGTGGAGGGATGGTGGGAGGGATGAATGAGTAGATAGATAAATAGATAACTTAATGTACTCAGGAGACATTTACTGAGCCCTTATAGATATTTTTAAAATTCTTCTTATCATGGACACAAGGATTATCAATCTCTTTATAAAACTGAATACACTTCTGTTAGAATATAGAAGCAGAAAAAGTGCTTCATCTTTGAAATGCTGGATTGCAAGACTAACAATTTTTTAAAGAGTTCTCTGTGCTATGGGGGTGTGGTAGAGCTATTGGAGGCAAAGAGCTCCTTGAGGGCAGGGATTGTGTTTATCTCACTGGTGTTTCCCAGCCATGTGGTATCTGGTGTGTGAAGAGTCCTTGCAAGGTAGGACTCAAAGATGAGGGTTATTTCTGGTGGGTTAGACCACCCCACTCATAGAGTTGAACTATAGTGAGGTGAGATGTTTACTTTTTTTTTTAAAGATTTTATTTATTTATTTGACAGACAGAGATCACAAGTAGGCTGAGAGGCAGGCAGAGAGAGAGAGAGGGAAGCAGGCTTCCTGCGGAGCAGAGAGCCCGATGCGGGGCTCGATCCCAGGACCCTGAGATCATGACCTGAGCCGAAGGCAGCAGCCCAAACCACTGAGCCACCCAGGCGCCCCAGATGTTTACATTTTATTCCTGCCCACATTTGCCTTGCTAGCCAGGTATTTATTTATTACCCAAGATTTTATTGATTTATTTGAGAGAGAGAGAGAGAATGAGTGGGGCGAGGGGCAGAGGGACAAGCAGAAGCAGTCTCCCTGCTGCACCACGAACTGCAGCAGGGTTTGATCCCAGGACCCTGAGATCATGACCCGAGCCAAAGGTAGATGCTTAACTGACTGAGCCACCCAGGCGCCCTGCTAACTAGGCATGTATACATTTCTGTTGTTTATCAGAGTTGTTTTTGAAGGCCTACAGTATATCAAACACTTCATATTGACAAATAATTCCAATTTTTACCACTTAAAGTAACATCAGGGAAATCCCTAAAATCTGTGTTAGGTACATAACAAGAATATCATGTTGGCTTTTGTCAGGAGGAAGCCCAGAAAGGTAAAGAACAGAGAGAAAACATAATGTACACTTGGCTTTCATTCATTCATTCACTGAGTGTTCATTGAGTTCATTGAGTTCAGTGGAACTCCACTGAATGCTGAGGACCTAAAGATAAGAAAATCTAATGGCCAACGCTCCACTAGAGCTTCAAGGATAGTGGAGATTAAGACATTAATCACAGAAGTCACAAATACATAAACCAGTGATAAGCATGAGGGGATGCTGATTGTGAGTCGAGTGGTGGATCTGACCTGTGCTGGAGGGTCAGGAAAGGCTTCCTTGAACTGAGATCTGAATGTGAGCAGAGCTCACTCAGTAAGCAATAGTGGGCAAATGGACATTCAGGCAATGCATGAGTAGCAGGAGCAAGAGCTATGATACTTGGCGTGTTGGCTGGAGTGGTGAAGGAGACGACATGATTGCTGGAGAAAATGAAAGAATGTGAATGAAGCACCAAGAACAGTGAAAGGATGGCTTAACATGAGCAGGAGGGGTAGGCGAGGTTGAGATAAGGCGCCATATTTTATGGCCATTGAGGTAACTTAAGAGACCAGGTGTGGAGAAGGCTAGAAGATAGAGTTTGTGGTAATGGTGATATGATCCAAATTGGGTTTGAAAATACCACTCTGGCTCCAAAGGGAGGACAGATTGAAGTGGGAAGTATAGTTTATGTAAGATGATCCAGCGGCTATTTGAGATCCAGGGTGAGATGTGATGGTGGCCAGAAGGGTGATGGTAAAGATAAAATAAATCCTTGACAGGTCACTGGGGATTTAAAAACTTACCTTTAAAATAAAAATTTAGAGATTTATATAAGCAATGAAATCCTGGGGGAGAGGATGTCATGTTGAGGTAACCAACTGTAGCAGTTTACTTACACAATGAAGTAATTCTTGTCATCCTTCGGACAGGTTGATTATAAGAAATGAAACTCAACTACCTATAAAATGTGACAAATTTAATAAGACAACGGAACCAGATGGGCTTTCTGCTTAATTTTGACAAAGTTATGCCTGACATGCATAGTTTTTTTCCTTATAGTTTTTAATGATACTTTGAAATCTGGGAAGTTGCCAGAGTCAATAAGAAAGGCCATAGTGAAGCTTCCCAAGAAGCTAAGGCAAATTGAGTTTTAAATGGTGCATATTGCCTGAGTTATTTTATTTCAGCTTAACTACCAAGGATAGTGTTCTAACATGAAATCGTTACTGAAATCCTGGGTAGTAGGAGAGAGGCAGTATTTCTTAAAGAACTGTATTCCTCACTCTGTCTGCTATTGTGGCTACACAAATTTTGGTGATAATCAGGAAGATCTTGACTGAATTGAGCTTTGTAGGATAGACTGTGGCTCTGTGAGGGTAAAGATATTAATCCATGTCAGGAACTTGGAAACACTAAACAACATTATAATGAAAGTCACAGAAAAAGAAACAAACACACATACACATTTCCCTAATATCCAAACTGCTTTCATTTACCCATGTTTTAATTAATTATTTTGAATAAATATAATCATAATAGAGATAATTTATGGTATGAGCTATTGCATAATAAATATATTTCCATGTTGCTATAGTATGTTAATGAATTATTCAATAGAATTATAGTCTATTAAGTTGGTGGCCTGCAGTGGATTTAACTAGTCTCTTACTGGATGGGTGGATGGATGGATGGTGTGGAGGGATGGATGGAGGGATGGAGGGGTGGAGGGATGAATGAGTAGATAGATAAATAGATAACTTACTTTATTTTTCCATTTTAATGTTACTATAATGACTTGCATTGAATATCTTGATGCCTATTGGTATTCTCTTTTCTTTTGTGGTTTCTTTAAATAATACATTACAACAACTTAAAAATCTTGCAAAATGTTAGAAACATAATTTAAAAATTTGAGATGTATTCTTTACTCTACCATAGTTATGTCAACTGCTACCTACAATGCATGTGTACCTAACAGGGTTGGGTCTGATTATTTTCAAGTTTCAATACTTGGATAGATAGTGATATGCCATTTTAATTTTCCTACTGTTGAAAAGATGAAGTTACTATTTTTTCAAGGATTGCTTACAATCTCTCTCTCCTTGTGGGATGAACACATTCATATTCTTTTTCAATATATCTGTTGGTAATGTTACTAATCTCTATGAGCTTGGCTTGTGGGACAAGAACTGAGAATAATAACAGGAAATGGTGGACCTTTTTTTTTTTTCTTTACTATCTTCCAGTTTAAGACTTCTTTCATACCCGTCTGAGGTATCAGGTAGGCTGGAGGAAATTCGTCCATTCCATCACAGCTCGTGCTGTCCATTAGTCAATAGCACAAACTTTCAGTCATCACCGCCCACTAACTTTTCTCAGGATCACATAATTCATCTGGAGAATAACCAAACTTTACCAATACAAAATGAGGGAGGAAGAGTTTTGTGCAAGTTTGGAAGCAAAAGAGCATGAGGTGTGTATGGAATATAAATGGAGCTTTTGCAACACCTGGTGCTTCACTCCCAGGGAAGGGTGAGAGCATGCAGGGAACCAAGACCTACCCCCAAGCAGAGCTGCTCAAAGCCATCTGCTCTCTGCAGGTGCACCTGGAAGACTTTTCTACTGCCAAGATTATGTTAAGAGCATCACAAAATAGAATTATGACTATCCTAAAGAAAAGTTGTGGCATTCACCGTGTATATTAAAAATAATATCATAATTCTTAGATATTTTTCTTGGCAGAGAAAAATAATACAGTGATCATTTGGAAATTAATATTGGATTTTTTTGAGTGTCATAGAGATTGGCACTGACAATATCCCTTTAAGAACACCAATTTGTTATTTTTTTCTGAGGAATGTACACATACATTATTTTATGGCCGTGATTTTGATGCATCCCATCACTAATTAACGATTTAACACAGGTATGTTTTTATTGTAATTATGTGTGAATTTAAAAGTCTCTGTAAATTTCAGAGGTTCTTATCACATTAAAAATCATCTGCTCATTAATGCAATATCACAGATTGTATTTGCATTTTTGAGGGTTTTTTCCCCCAAAGTTAGAATGTCCTTTGGGCATTCTAACATTTTCTACTGAAGATCACAGACTTTAGGAATCATGTGTATATCATGAGTGTGTAAAAGACTAATTTGGCTATCAGTGTGGTAGTTTTCAGGGATCAAGACACGAGGACAACATATTTGGCCTATGAATTCGTATAGTTGGAGCTTATATTTATGATGTTTATCACATTCTCAGAATTAATCATCTCTTTCTGTTACCTTGACTAAAGCAGATGTAGTACATTTACTCATTGAAATAACTCCCTTCTGAAACCAGAGAGAAAGTAGAAAAGTAGCATGGGATTTTTATATGCCACTGCTTTATTCTCAGGGGGCTCACACCCCAATTTATGGAAGATTTTTTGAAGCAATGTCATATGAGCTAGTGTTTGCTTAATGCTTTAGTAGAGATCTAAGTAAGCCATGGTAAAATCTGAGAGAAAAACCTATATTTTTTAAGCTATCAGCTTAGGAATACAAAATTTGCTAGTGAAGGTAGAGGATTTTAGAACAAGAAGAAAGCTTAAAAACCATGAAATTATAACCTACTGTGTTCGACACTAATAATGGGTGTGGAATCTCTATTTTAGGGACTTGTCTTTGTTTATTAGGATAAAAATAATATTTACTAATATAAATGTAATATTTACTAAGACCTACAAAAACCAAAGGTATTAGTAAATATGATATTTACTGATAGGGCTATAGATGATATGACATTATCTAAAACTGACCCATGAGAAGGGATAGGTCATGTTTTTCTTTTTTATTCTTAAATAACAACAAACATAATGACTAAGTTTTTTTTTTTTTTTAAGATTTTATTTATTTGACAGACAGAGATCACAAATAGGCAGAGAGGCAGGCAGAGAGAGAGGAGGAAGCAGGCTCCCTGCTGAGCAGAGAGCCCGATGCGGGGCTCGATCCCAGGACCCTGGGATCATAATCTGAGCCGAAGGCAGAGGCTTAACCCACTGAGCCACCCAGCGCCCCATGACTAAGCATTTTTAATGTATTATTTCTTATTTGTATACTCAGGCAAAGTTCTAAGAACTTTTTATCGCATTTAATCACAGTATTTTTAGAGAGTATGTACTATTATTTTATCTACTTGCAGTTGAGGAAACTGAAATTTGGAAAGGTTAAAGTAATTGTCTAGTGTGACCCAAGGTAAGTAAGACATTCTAACAGCTGAGCTCATGAAACTCTATGCTGCCTTTTATGTGGGTATTGGACCTGGGTATTAGAGCATCGAAGGAACTTACACGTTAGACCTAGTTATCCCGTGACCTAGCTGTATGGTGTTTGACATGGTATGTTATAATTGTGGGATTCGGCAAGTAAATAGATAATAGATATAAAACTGTTGACATTTGCAATTTCTTTTGTGTCTACTTTGATATGTTGTGTTTTTCTAAGAATTCTTACATTATATTGACAATTTTTAACATATAAACATAAAGTTGTTTAAACAATTTCATATTATCTTTTATTAAAAGAAAAGATTTGTTTACTTATTAGAGAGAGTAGGAGGAGGGCAGAAGGAAAGGGGCAGACTCCTCATTGAGCGTGGAGCTGGGTGTGGGACTTGATCTCACCACTCACCCCGAGATCACTACTTGAGCTGAAACCAAGAGTGGGCTGTTTAGTTGATTATGCTACCCAAATGTCCCCATATTATCTTTTTAATACATGTAGAATGCATAGTGAGGACCCCATTTTCATTTCTGATGTGCTGGTCCTGTTTATTTTTCTTAATTGGTTTTCAGAACTTTTAGAATGTTGATTCCCTCTGTTGTATTTCATTTTGCTCTTTCGTGACTCTCTTTCCTTATTATTTATTTCTATCATTCTATATTCTTTGTAACATGCAGTTAAACTTACTCCATAAAATGGATACTTTTGATCATTTTCAACCTATCTTCTTTTCTAATTAATGCATAAATGACAATAAATCTGCCTCTAAACATAACTTTAGCTGCATTCCTTAAGCCTTGATGAAGATTTGGAGCAAGTAGAGCCCTTAGACATTATTGGTGGAAAATTGTCATTTTCTACTAAAGTTGAATGTATTAATTTCCCACATATTAGCAATTCAAATCTTAAGCATGTGTGTAATAAAGTATATACATATGTACAAAAATATATGCATAATAATTCATATTTTTATCTTTAGAATTCTTTTCAGGAATTACAAATGGAAAACAACCCAATATCTATCCACTGTAGAATAGAAAAATAAATAAATAAATAAATAAACAAATCCTGCAATAAGATATTATACAATTAGACTAATAAATCATCGCTAAGTGCAACAATAGATGAAAGAATCCAGACCAAAAAGGTATACATATTCGTTGATTATTATAAAATTCAAAATTATAAAATTCAAAAATACACACACAAAGTTAATCTCTACTATTACAAGATTACTAGTATCCCTATCCCTTTCTTCTGCCCCAAAGTAACCTCTATCCTGACTTCTATTTCTTCAATGTTTTAAAACAAGGGATTTATTTAAATAATGTTCTTGACTTGGACAGAAAGCTGAGACTTACTTATTTTAAAGTAATTTCTCCCTATTTAAAGATTGACTACATGTTCAAAAAAGTTCATAATTCATTTTGCTGAACACTTTTGTGTATGTATGTTGTACTTCCATTTAAAAATGTAAAGTAAATCATCCTGGATTTCCTATGAAACAGCAGATTAGGATTAGAGGACCCAAATGTCTTTTTAAATACAAAATTCAGTGTTCCTAAATATATTTATTAAATTATGAAATAGTATGATTGCTTCATTTAAAAAGTGACAAGTAGGATTTTTTTTACCATGACTATTTTATTTTTCAATTTTTGAGAACTACCTAGAAGATTATCTTTCTGGAGCTTTAGGTGGACTAAATAAAAAAACAGATTTACCTGCATTCAGAGATGATTTCATAAATGACACTACTTATATTGATACATCATTTATTTTCTTTCCACTTTTAACTTACCCATCTTTAGAATCCAGGCATTAGTACTGAGCGTATTAAGTATGAATCCATATATTCTTTTAAAAAAGATTTTGCATGTAGTATTAACGTAATTCTAAGTTCTATCTCAGGTTGGAAACATAATACAAGCATCTCCTTTCCTATGCTTTAGATCTCTTCCCCACTGTAGGATTTATGTACTCCACTCCAAAATAGTAATACTTGTGGATTTAAAAGTTACTCCCTAATTTGACATGAACTTGAATTCTTTCTCAGATGCTTTCAAACTGTGGTTCAGTAATAGCCATCTTCAGACCAAGAGTCACTGAAAACATTCTGAGGAATTTTCTCTGGGAGGAAGGAGTGCCCATACATCCGCTGTGTGTGGGAAAATGCACTGGAGCCTTGTGCTTATAGAAAAACCAATCAAAGAATTCATGTTAAGAATGAGTCTAGGTCCATGGTTGTAATGAAATGTCTTGGTACTTCATTCCTTGTCCAAAAATAAAATAAATATCCAATTCTTGCTGGGTCACTGTAACTTTTCTATCAGACTGAGTAAAAGCTATTTCCCAGCATTAAGGGAAAGTGAACATTCAAGATACTCACAGTTGTGTTCATCTTTCCCTACGAAGATCTTCTTTGCAGTGGACTCTGAACAGAATGAAGATGGTTGACGATTTTGAGGCTTTGGTTCAGCCTATATAAAGAAGCTTTATTTTTCTCTTTGACGGAGTTGGGTATACGACCAAATTTCATTGAAAGATAAATATTTGTGATAATACCAAATGCCTTTCAAAATAACATGCGTCGCCCCTTCTTGGACAGATGCAGTTTTGTTTGGAAGGGTGATGAACAAAAGGTCAAGTCTAAGTTAATTGTAACAGCTTTTCCTCACCAGTGCCTCTGCCCAACTAGGAAAACACCTCCTATTTCTCCCTGTCTGACCACATCATCTACTGAGAACCTAGAGTTTATATGTGTATTAGATACAAATACTTCACACACACTCTGTGTAACTGGTGGAACTTACCAAAGCTTCCCCTGCACTCAGTCCCTGAGTAAAGCAATTGGTTGTACAACAGAAAGTTTAACCACCAGATTTTTCAACTATTTCCTGTGTGCTTTACAAACCTGCTCTGGAGTTTCTGGAGTATAAGAAACACACACACACACACACACACACACACAGGCAATAAAAACATGTAGTAACGGGATTCCAGACTTGTAAAAAATAAGTAAAATAAAATGAAGTCCCCGGTCTGTCAGGTGACAGGCTCTGACTCGAGCACAGGATGGCAGAGGGAGCAGGGCGAGGGGACATTTCACAGCTGTTCATGCATCACTCCAAGGAGCAGTTCTGACAGGCTAGAGAGTGAATCTTTTGGCACTTTCTATATGCTTAATGAGAGCAGCATAGACTGGAGGCATTACACAGATAATTTCATGATTACAAGTAATTAATGAATAACATTTGATCTGACCTACCTCTCATTTTTGGCTTCAGAAAACAATTGTGAGAATTTTTTTTTTAATTATTAAGTGAAACTCCATATAATTTTAGACCTGAGTAAGAACTTATAGGTGTTTACCAATCCAACTGTTAGGGGTGGAATTGCATCCCTCTGAATTTTATATGTTGAAATCCTGACACGCCCCCTACCCCGTATCTCAGAATATGACTTATTTGAAGATAGGGCTGTTACAGATGTAGTTAGTTAAGATGAGGTCATTAGGTTGGGTCTGAATCCACTATGACTGGTGTCCCTATAGAAAGAGGAAGTTTGGGGCACCTGGGTGGCTCAGTTGGTTATGCAGCTGTCTTCAGCTCAGGTCATCATCTCAGAGTCCTAGGATTGAGCTCACGTCGGGTTCCCTGCTCAGTGGGGAGTCTGCTTCTCCTCCTCCCTCTGTTCTTCACCATCTCTCCCTGTTCTCTCTCGCACACGTGCTATGTCTCAAATAAATAAATAAATAAATAAATAAATAAAACTGTTTAATTTTTAAAAAGTGGAAGTTTGGACACAGACACAGACATGCACAGAAGGAAATGATGTGCAGACACAAAGAGAGGCCAACTGTCCACAAGCCAAGGGGGAAGGCCTGGAATAGAGCCTTCCTTCACAGCCTTCAGGAAGAATCAGCCCTACTGATGTCTTCATTTCAGACTTCTCGTTTCTAGAACGTGAACTGATGCATTTGTGCTAAGTCACCCTATTTGTGATACTTAGTTATAGCTGCCTTAGCAAATTAATATATATATTTTTAATAGTTAAAGAAGTTAATATGGAAGTAGAAGGAAAGTTGCTGAAAGTGGCACTTACGGCTGAGGAGAGCAGGTAGTAGTGTTGATATCTAGAGATTTAGATCAGGCTCTTTCCACCTCACACTTCCTCACAAACAGTCCCCTTCATTTACTACTCAAGCCCTGTCCCAATTTGTTTCTTACAGTATTTCTTAGCAGGAGATAGTAACAGAAATTGTCTGCCCTGATGCGCTGAATTTCTGAGGATTCGAGGGGGGCAATTTATGTCACAGTTTGAATCTTTTTCTCTCACCCCTTCCCCAGAACAGTTGCACTTCATGGACCATTATATATTATTTACATTTTTGTAGGGCTTTGCAGAGATACTGTGGTCTCTGGTAGGACAATAAAGAATTGTGTTCATTGTGCACTTAATACAGCAAAGATTAAATTTGAATCTAGAGGAATTATAATCATTTGCACTTGCTATCTATTTGAAGGAACCCAAGTACTGTACTCCACTCCTGTGGAGTTAAGAATAGCTCTTCTCTTTGCCTGCCAGACACAAACCTTCAGAACTAGAACCTATGGTAGGAGCAGCGATTGAAGGAACAGCGGAGGCCTGGGGAACGGAAACTCGTTTCTATCCCTGAACTACCACTCAGTGATAGTTCCCGTCAATATATTTTGGTTTATAGAAAACCCATTTTAAAGCTCTTGATGAAAACCAGACTCATCAGAGTCATAGCACTGATAAGCACTTATGTCCTTTCTTGAAACTCAACTGATACAGATTAACCTTCATTCATAGTAGAAATAGCAAGAAAAACAGTTCATGGAAGGAGAGTAACGCATCGTTTGCACTCTGGAAAATCTCAGGGGGCCCTACAAGCCTTCTAATTACTCAATTAGGAATTACCTGGGGGAGGGGGAGAGATATAATTTCTGGAATAGAAGCAGCATGGCCTGTGTATTTGCTTTATAACAAAAACAATCACCGAACTGATAAATATTTGCTATCAGTATAAGATAAGCCCCAATGGATACTGAGTGGCAAGGGGCTGGTGGTTTGTTAGAGGCACAGGAAGTAATCAGGGGGAAGGGATAGGCATGCTTCACTGAGCAAATTACATTTTCCAGCCAATGCTGAGGCCTATCAAATATCGCTGTGTGAAAGAACATGTACATCGGCTGTGCTGGCCATCCTGGCAAAGAGCAGAACGTTCTCTCCAGGATTTATTTATGGCTAAATCAATCGTACCTTAAAGGGATAGTTTTTCAAATCCTTTGCTCTGGCTGGCAGTAGCCATCCTGAAATCAGAGAAGCAAGGTGGCTTAAGGTCTTCCAAATCCAGGTCACGGATGATACTGTTCTCCTTTCTCCCATTCCCCAATGCTGTGCAATTGACGCGGCTTGGGATTTCTGATCACCGAGGATCCACGGTCAGGATTGGGATGAGGGAGTCAGTCCTCTGAGTCATGAAAATCATTCGTGCTTCAGGTGGAGAAGGTCATCTGTCCTCGACCTTTTATTACGTGCATTTGAGGGATTAATAAAATTATACACTGCTGTTCCCTTTGTGGATGTTTTAAGGATTTTGAGTCAACGGAGGTCCCTGGGGAGAAAGAAATCCTGTATTCCAGAGAAGTGCTTGTAAAACGAAATTCAGAGTTTGACCCATGCCAGTTTAAACCCCCCCCCCCCTCCCGCGGTAAAGGGATAACACACAAGAAGTACACAAAGGAGTTGTTGCGGCTCCTTGCTTTGCTGGGGAACTGCCCCAGAGCTGCGGCAGGAAGGGCAGAGAGAGCAGCTCCGGGCAGGCGCGGGGCAGGCGCGGGGCAGGCGCGGGGCAGGCGGGGGGCAGGCGCGCTTCCAATAGACTGTGGGCAGCTGGGAAGCCACAGAAGCTGCTGAACCAGCCTGGCAGGCTGCAGTCAGGAAGGACCTGGCTTCCCGAGAGTGAAAGTTCTGGCTGACCAGGAATTCCTCAGAGCCGTGCCAAGCTCTGGAAAGAGCAGCTGCAGCTGCAGATCAAAGGGTTTTGCGAGCGGACCGCATAAAAGGCGGCGCTGGTCCGATGCCGGAATCCTCTGCCATCTTGTCATCATCTTTGGTCAAGGCGCTCACACAGAGCCAAAAGGAAAGATACGTGTTTGCTCGTTTGTTTGGTTTTGTGTGAAAGTGCAGTGGGCCTACAGCAGCTGCTGGTACCGGTGTGAGAATTTCAAGTAGTTTCTTGGTCTGTAAGGATTAAAAAATTAGCATAACCTGAATATCTCGTGCTGGGGGCAGTTTTCCAGAGCTTCACAATGATATTAGCTGGAGGCACACATGTGCGTATGTCCATGCCCGCCCACCCATACCCCGGACACTCTACATGGCTAACAGCCTCGTCTGGACTCGGGTGGAGGGCTGAGGAGGTAGGCTGGGCTGACTTCCAGGTGAAGCAACCATATTAGATCGGGAGTCTAACTGGATGACAGGAATTAGGCTTCTCAAGTAGAAGCACAGGAAAGAAGTGACTTGAGACACCGCTGAATACAGTTAGGACACGGCCTCCATGCCTGTCTAGGTCAGGACATGCCATGATAGTGGCCCCCTTTGTGCGCTGTACATCCCCAGCATCCTTACATGGTAGACCCGGCAATGGTCATCATCTGTTTCTTATCTGTGTTTGAGGACAGATATTTTTGACATTTTTTGGAAGAAATATCTTCAGATGAATGTAGAAACAGAAAGAAATGAAAAATTCTTTCTTTCACACAGCTGGAATGCCGTGGTTACCTCTGTTTTTCTGCTACGGTGTTTGTATGTACCTATCTCTGGGCGTATGCTGCAAAAAGTCTGTTATAATCTATCAGGTTATTTTCTTTCTTCTCCACTAGAGAGTAATATACTCTTATACCCATTGGTTCTTTTTTTCTCCCCAGATCCAGTACCTAGAAGAATGCTGGCACTTAAGTCTATTGAATAAAAGAGTCTCATGGGTCATGATGGAAAGAAAACCAGGGTAACTTAGTTATTTTGGATAAATACAATATGCTCTTCTTGAAGTCCCAGCTGCCAGGGTCACGTCAAAGATGTCTTGCCATATCTTCTGCCCTCTATGCCATAACCAGTAAAACACTAGGGCCTTGGTCAGAGTCTTTCAAGAGAACCTTTGTTTCTAAAAGGAAATGCCCTCTTCTTAAGTGACCACTTTAGAGTGGTTTCCAGTAATAGAAGGCAACATTCATAGTTAAATACAAGTCTCCAAAATTGACAGGTTGTCCCTGAGTATTTGTTTGCCTGAGAGCAGTTTTGCTGTTGTGGTTTGCATCTCTAATTGTTTAATGGACAATGTATTGTTTAGGTCCAAAGCAAAAAACAAGAAATCCCCATGTTGCCTTGTTGGGTTTAGTAAATGCATAATTAGGATTGAAATTAGCATTTTAGGTTTGATGACAGCTTTTTCGAGACAGGCATGATTAGAAGGCATGAGGAATTTGGAGTGCTTCCTTTTGGGGCCACACAATTATTTTTCTCTGGTGTGCCCTGGTGACCCGACCACATCCAAACCTCTAACTTCATATGTTCAATAAACAATTATTGGTTTTGGTACCTGCTAGATAAGAAGCTTCATAACAAGCCTTAGTTGCTGTGTTGGTCTGCTTGAGAGACCATGTCCCTGAGTATAACTGTACTTTATGTATTCCTAAGGACACTTTTGTCTGTATTAGATATTGGCCTCTGTGCTTAATTTAGAAGCTAATCCCATCATAAAATTGTATTCCATCTAAGAGAATTTTACCTTAGAACTATATTAAAGTCCTAGAATGGAGATGTCTGCTAGACTACTATACATCTGGGTCTGATTCTCAGAGGGGAATTTGGGAATAAAATTATGGGTAGAGACCCATTATATTTGGCTTTTATTGTTGTTCTTTTTTTTTTTTTTTCCCAACAAATACATGTTTGGTACTTATTATTGTATTAAGAACTGAATAAAAATAGTCATGACCTTTGCCCTCATAGTTTACAAAATAGCAGGGAAGGAGGACATCACACAAATCATGTCAAGTGTGAGGGGTGCTCCAATAGGGTAAGAACAAGGTCATCGAAGAAAGTTACAAGGGAACATAATTTAGTGCTCTGAATAGAGAGTGTAGCAGGAGAACTGACCTATTTTGGGAGACTAACAATTCAGTGAAGACCTCAGCGAGCTTCCATGGGAAGGGGCACCTGGGTGGCTCTGTTATTAAGCATCTGCTTTCAGCTCAGTTCATGATCCCAGGGTCCTGGGTTCAAACCCCTCATTGGGCTCCCTGCTCAGTGGGAAGCCTTCTTCTCCACCTCCCACTCCCCCTGCTTCTGTTCCCTCTCTTGCTGTGTCTCTCTCTGTCAAATAAATAAAATCTTTAAATTAAAAAAAAAAATGAACTTCCGTGGGGAGGAAGATACTTTCCCTGCTTGGCAGTGTGTCTTCCTACATGGATCTCATTTTTTTGTTCAGCTCGTGCCTGGAGATGCTCTGAAATCAGGGAAGGGAGGGTTGTGCATGCTTGGTGTTCCTCACGTTACCCATGCTTCACTGGGTCACATCTTCATTTTCCTGAAGCCAGGGACACATGGTGGTAACGTTCTGACTGAGAAGACTGAAAGAGGTACATGCTGATGTAGCCAACTAAGAGGAAGAGAAAGTGTTTGCCTCTGCTTAACCTTCTTGCTTGTGACATTGGTGTGAGGTCTGGTGACTGGAGCTGCTCCAGCTGTCCGGTGGGCGGGGGAAGGACACATACCTTGACATCACTGGCCTGCTGGATATTTTATCTCCAGGTTTCCTGCCAGGTGCGCTAATTAAATCTGCTTATTGATTAAACCATTGTTCTTTTGGTGCTTTTATGCTTGAAAGCATTCATAAATCAGGTAAAGGGAAGCTGCAGAAATTAAACAGGGGCAGACTGTTCCAAGCAGACATGAACAAAGGCCCAAAGGTGAAAAAGCATGTAGTCTAATGACAGAAATAAATTCTGTAAAATGTTGGGTTCCTGCAGACTGTTTGGCAATATGGTAACAATGGCGTGTCCTGTTACAAAATAACCAATGGGGGGCCACCTGGGTGGCTCGGTGGGTTAAAGCCTCTGCCTTCAGCTCAGGTCATGATCCCAGGACCCTGGGATCCCAGGATCCCAGAGAGCCCTGCACTGGGCTCTCTGCTCAGCAAGGAGCCTGCTTCTCCCTCTCTTTCTGCCTGCCTCTCTGACTACTGTCTGTCAAATTAATTAATTACTTAATTAATTAAAAAGATGGTGGATGAATGTGTCCTCCTCCTTCTTTGAGCCTTTCTTCCCCCTCCTTGCCTTCATTTCCTTTCCACATTCTCTTTCTCCTCTTGTTTTCCCCTCTCCTTGTTCCTCTTTCCCTTTACCTCTCACTTTTTCCTCTCTTCATTTCCCCCTGAGCTCAGGAGAAATTAAGATAAATCTCTGGACAAAAACCGAATAAGCTAAAGACCAGAATGACGAGCAAAGCTGCAGGTGCTCTGAGCATTTACCTGCATGAAGAACCTGAAACCGTTGACATTGCCAGCTGGTGAAGCCAAGCGACAAGGTTTAGACTTTTGTGGTGGAGAGATTTAGGAATGATATACTGAAAAATCTAGGACCCTCAGAAGGCCACATACTCAGGGAGGGGTTGGTGAGAAAAAATTGCCTCCTGGCTAAGGCAAATGACAGAGATACGTGTCTGTCCCAAAGGATTTATAATCAGGCACAAATGCCTCACACAAGTTTGGAGATTAAATAACCCTATTTTGGTGCCATGAAAAATCTTGAGACAAGAAAGTAATTTCAAATGGACTTCAATTGTCATGTCCAAGGGCACTTAGGGGAACCCATATTCATACTGAAAGAACAATCTATCAGCCCAGTGTCCTCCAAATCCAGAGTCACATCAGTCAAATATAAATTCATAGTCCAAAGTCATTGAACACACAAGTAAATGAGCCATCATGCCCCCCCCCCCACCAAGGACTTTAGATGATAGAATAATTATAAAACACATAGAATTTTAAAAACATAAAAATAAAGTTTAAAAGAGAGTGGAAAGCAGAACTAAGGAGAAGGAAACTAAAATCAACCAAATTCTATAAATTAAATAATGCACTCATTACAATGACAATATTAATAAATGAGGCTAGCAGCACATTAGACACATGAGAAGAAAGAGTCTGAGTGAATCAGAGCCATGCTTTTCAGCCTTCAATGTACAGGGCAATGACCTAGGGAGCTTGTTAAATTCAGGTCTTGATCCTCTAGGTCTGGGGTGGGACTCAAAAGATTGAATTTCTAGTAAGTTCTTAGGTAATGCCCACACTTGAGGAGCAAGGAAATAGAAGATAGATTTGAAAAGTGTGGCCCAGTGAGACAAAGAGGTAGAAAATATCTCCCTGAGGGGCACCTGGGTTGCTCAGTAGGCTGAGCATCCAACTCTTGATTTTAGCTCAGGTCATGATCTCAAGGTCATGGAGTTGAGCCATGCATCAAGTCCCATGTTGGGCTCCATGCTCACTGGGTGTATGCTTGAGATTCTCTCCTCTCCCTTTGCCCCTTTCCCCACTCTTTATCTGTCACTCTTTCTCTTTCTCAAATAAATCAATCTTAAAAAAAAAAAAAAAGTAAAAGAAGAAAAGAAAGTATCTCCCTAAATAGAAGGATACAAATAGAAAGAAAAGGGGTGAAGCAATATTTGAAAAGATAATGGCAGAGAATTTTACAGATCTAATGAAAGACATGAACTCACAGATTAAGGAAACCATACTCAGGAAAGGAAGGAAGGAAGGGAAGAAGGAAGGAAGGAAGGGAGGGAAAAGAAATCTTAGCTTGGAAAACTGCATATCATCAAAAAAGGGTAGATTTTAAAATCACCCAGGGAAGAAAAAATTTACCTACAAAAAACTTCAAAAAAAGCAACAAACAAACAAACAAGCCAACCAACCAAAACCCAACAAAGAAATTGATGTTAGAACTCTCAATAGTACCAATGGATATGGAATAATATTTACCAATATTGAGAAAGAAAGAAAAAGCATCCTGTCAGCTATCTATCTGATCTGTCATGCATCCATCTAAACTACACTTCAAGAGGAAAGGACAAATTAAATCATTTTTCAGATAAGCAGAAACAGAGTTCATGACCAGCTTTCACTCAGAGGTCTTCTCATGATTCTCAAAGTGTGGACACCAGCAGCAGCAGCATCACCTGGGAATATGTGAGAAATGCAGCTCTTTGGGCCCTGCCCCAAACCCTTGAGTCAGAAACGCCTTGGTGCAGATGACACTTCCCTGGTGTATCAGATGTGTTCCTATTGGAGAAGCCCCACTCTGGACACAGTATGTGAAGTAGGAGAAAAAAACATTTCTGAGGGAAGGGCTGAGACATAAAATGGAATCGTGGTCAAATAATTTGATAGCTTTAGGTTAACCTAAATATAATAACCCATATAAACTAATAAAAGAATAATTATATCAAATTTGGGGATAGAAATAATAAGAAAATTAAAATATTGAACAAAAAGAAAAGTAAGATAGGATGGGATGATTGTAGTTAGCGTGTTCTTAAAAAGAACAAAAATCAAGACAGAATTTTTCTATTAAGACAAGAATAATTATTCAATGATGTGATCTTGTTGTTAGCCATGTTAATGCTACCTATAATATTAGGCTTAGAAACATTATAAATTACACTTTTCGAAATCTGTCAAATACATTACCTTATTTGATCTTCCTAACAATCCTGTTAAATGACCAGTCCAAATATATTCTACTTCTTAAAAAATGAGAAAACTAAGGGACATTATAACTTGACCAAAATCCCATATTTGAGGTGTGACTGAGATAGAATCCGAGTGTTTGGATTCCAGGACTTTATTCTGGCTTTCCCCATTATCTCGCTACTGCCTTTTTATCACTAATAAAAATGTTATGCAAGCACGCTCTTCTTTAGAAAAATATATTCTTTGAAAAAATTTCAAAAACAATTTTTTGTATATTCTTTTATGTAATACAAACAGAAAAGGAGCTATTTAAGGGGGGAAAAAAGCCTTTTTTAATTTTGATCATAACAAAGCTTTATCTTCTCTGTACATATGCTTAAATGATTTATGGCCTTGCTCTTCCCAGAGAAATAGACTCAGAAGAAGAGGATAGAATGACAGCATTATTTTCCCCCCCAACGTGAAATCTGAGAAGACTTGGAAAAACTTCCTCATAATAATATTCTCTTAAAGATAAGATTGGTTCCCGTCAGTCAAATAGAGTGGATAATATAAATGACAAATTTAATCATGTGCATCTGCTTTGGAGTCTCAGACTAAGTGTTTCTTGAAGTGTGGTTCATGGATTCTGTAGGATAGCTGGTGATGATTATGCTGTAATGGAAGCACTGGCCCCTTTGCCTGCAAACCGTTGTGAAGAATAAACAGGTGATCCTCCCTTCATAGCAACTAGAGACAACATACATCTGTGTTTAAGGTTGGCCATTACCAGAGCCCCTTAGCTTTATACAATGCTGCAGAATTTTCTATAACCTTTATCTATAATTAGATTTACATTTTAAAGTAAAAGATCTTTTGATTTTAAAATTTACACAGGGGCAAAACCTGGTGAGTCATTTGTGGAATTTTTTCCTATAATAATGGAAGGAATTTTCCAATTGGAACGAATGCCAGGATGAATTTCTTGGCCTTCTGTAACACCTTTCATGTAAAGGTCTTCACGTGCATTGCAGACACAAGCTCATTAGCTTCCTGATAGCCTTGGGAGCCTGGTAAGTGCTATCAGATGTGGAAACTGAGGATAAAGATTAACATGCTGTGGATGCTGGTCCATCGTAGATTCAAATCAGGAGCTCAGCATCTTTCTTTGGAACACAGATTTTTATTTTTACAGGACATAATAATTATATGTTTTAGATTGCTCAGTATAGTTTGAAGTGACTCAAATATGGAAACATTCATTACATCCTTTGGGAGATGATTTCGATCTTTTGGAGGTTTTTTTCTGTCTAACTTGTTATATATATTTTGATTCAGTAAATCTCATTCCTTCTAAGAGAGTTATTTTCCCCTTGGGGGAGGGACTCATTTTTCTTTTTAGCTTCTTTCCTTTAGTTTAATAATTTTTGAAACATGTTCATTTTTTTCAATAAGTATTGTAGAATACCTCCTACATCCTCATTCCTATGGTATATTTTTGGGTATATAAAAATGAGTAAGGCATAGTCTTTCTTGCACTGGAAAGAGGTGTGAGGTTAAATCAATAGATGGGCTGGGAATTAAGGGATGAGAAGGTAAGAATCTTGCTTGAAGATTGCAGCAAAAACTTCTTCAGAAGATTGCAGAACTTTTTCCAGCAGAGAGGGACTGGTAGGGTGGATTTCTTTATGCCTTTGCCATAGGGGAAGGGGGAGGTGATCTCCTTCTTCCAGACCTTGGCAGATGTTTAGAATAACAACAAAATGGCTCTAAGGCCATTGGCCATACTCACAGAATGGAATACAGTCATGAACCCAAGCCTCCAAATGACTTGGGTTCTCAGGGAGAGCTTTCTCTCCTGTATAAAGAAAGGAGAAACAGGAAGAGAAAAAAAAAACTTTGAGAGAAAAGGTGGATAATATCCTTATGGGTCAATCTTGGCTGCTGGTATACTGTTTGTCTAAGTCTATAAGATGTGTGTACAGCAGAGTTCGTATAGCCAAGCATTTGTTTATTCATTAAATGTTTATTGTGGACCAACTCTGTCTCATGAAGCTTATGTTTACCTGATAGGTTATAGGAAACAAATAAGGAGGCAAGATACATTCAGGTAGTTGTAATTGCTGTTATACACTGAATATTTGTGTCCCCTCAGAATTTATTATATGTTGAAGTCTAATGCCTGATGTCATGGCATTAAGGGGTGGGGTCTTGGGGGGGAGGGCTCCAATCATGAGAGTAGAGCCCTCCTCTAAGGGGATTAGTGCCTTATAAAAGAGACCTCAGAATGTTTGCTTGCCTCCTTCTGACACAAGAGGTTACAGTGACTGTATGGCCATCTGTGAGCAAGCAGGTCTCACTGCAACTGTGAGAAATAAATGTTTGTTTTTCACCAATCACCCAGCTTCAATATTTTGTTACAGTAGCCTGAGCTAAGACACCTTCTATGAAGAAGATAAAATAAGATGCTTTGATAGTGATTTACGGAGGTTTATTTTAGATAAGATCGGAGCTGTCTTTTTATCTTAGACTTAAATAATAAGGAGAAGGAGCTAGCTATACAAGGTCCCAGAGAAGCAGTATTCCAGAAAGGACAATTGTTTCTGGAAAAGTGGTAAAATGGAGGCACATTTTGTATTTTTAAGGAACAGAAAGAAGTGAGGGGGGAATGATATATGATACACACACACACACACACACACACACACACACACATATATGTATGATATAGTAGGGGTCAGACAACATAAGAGCTAGAGCAGTAAACTGCTTGGAAAATATTCTAAGTATGTTGGACATTGAAATATTTTAAGCAGGGGGGTGACATGAGTTTCAAGTGACCTGATTTGAAAAAAGAAAGATCATTGTAAATGTAATGTATAGTAGAAATGATGGGCCCTGAACCCAATGAAAATTGACACCATAAGAAGAGGAAAAGACATAGAAATAAGAAAAAAAACGTGGAAAATGTAGGTGAAAAGCTGGATGAAATGGATGTGAGAGGCAGAGTTTGGGGTTTTGAAGCCACAAGGTGAAGATGACCAGGGATTGCCTGGAGCCATCAGAAGTTGGAAGAGGCCAAAAATTCTTTCTGGAGGCTTCAGAAGGGACATGACCCTGCCATCACCTTGACTTTGGACCTCTAGCCTCCAAATTGTGGGATGATAGGTTTCATCTGTTATAAGCCACTATATTTGTAGTAATTTGTTATGTCAGCCCCAAGAAATGAGGAGGTAAAGGAGATAGGAAGATAATGAAGGTTTACTACACAGAGGAGGGAGGTATAAACAAAAGTTCTGTTTGGGGATTGACTACAATGTTGTTTAGAAACAGCATGGTGACTATGGCTGGAGCAGGTGAAGATGGAGTTAGAACAGTAGACAGGAGAAGAGAATTCTCAACTTTGAAGGTTTATTAAACACAGTGGTCTTTCTTCTAAAAGCAATGGAGAGCCATTGAAGTGTTTTAATGGAAAACAGGAAAGCAGGAAATGACAAGAGCACATCACTTTGGCTTTATCATGGAGCATGAGCTGGAAGGAGCCAAGAGCAGCTTCAAGACTGGATGGAAGGCAATTGATTGCCATAGTCCAAAGTCATGGCATAAAATCCAGCAGAAAGCCAAGAGATATTTGGAAGAAAAAAATCTATAGGACTTGGATACAGTTAGGATATGGTGGGTTGGGGCGCCTGGGTGGCTCGGTCATTAAGTGTCTACTTTTGGCTCAAGTCATGATCTCCTAGGGTCATGGGATTGAACCCCACATCAGGTTCCCTGCTCAGCAGGATGGCTGCTTCTCCTTCTCCCACTCCCCCTACTTCTGTTCCCTCTCTTACTGTGCCTATCTCTGTCAAATAAATAAATAAAGTCTTAAAACAAACAAACAAACAAACAAATAAGAAAACCCGATATGGTGGGTGAAGGTAACGAGACTGAAGTATCAAGAATGTTCTTTGTAAGGATGATAGGGACACCTGTGACCATAAAGTTACTGTATGTCTTGGGGAATGTGATGGATGATTTTATGTATCAAATTGACTGGGCTAAGGGACGTCCAGATATCTGGTAAACCATTTCTGGGTGTGTCTGTGAGGATGTTTCTAGAAGAGAGTCACATTTGAAATTTAGACTGAGTGATGATTACTCTCATTATTGTGAATGGGCATCATCTAACCCACTGAAGGCCTGAATGGAGCAACAACAATGACAACAAAACCTAGAGGATGAGTAAATTTTCTTTCTCTACTTGAGCTGTGGTATCTGCCTTCTCCTGACATGGGACACCAGCACTCCTGGTTCTTAGGCCTTCTGGTTTGGACTGGAATTATAGCACCAGGTTTCCTGGGCCTCCAGCTCATAGAAAATAGATCATGGAACTTCTCAGCCTCCGTAATTACATGAGCCAATCCTTCATAATAGATTTCTTTCTATATGTCTACATATATTCTGTTAGTTCTGTTTCTCTTGAAGGCCCTGACCAACTCAGAGGAGATTGTGAGTTCAGCTGGGCACTGGGGTTTATGTTTTTTAAGATATCCAAGCAGACACAGGAGGTGGGCAACAGGATTGGTGAGACTGGACAGCAGAGGAGACATTTAAGCTCTAGGCATAAATTTAAACTTATTTGAATATAAGTGGTCATGGAAGTACATGCGGATGATACTTCTTCGGAAAGAATCAAGGGAAGCAAAACAAAACACTGAAGAACCGTAATCTTTTCTGGTTGGCAGAACAGTAACCTCCAGAGAGGCATAAAAAGAGCAGAGATTGTTGAATCATGAAAACTTAGGAAAGAGAGAATTTCAGACAAAAGGCAGTGTTCAAAAACATGGAAATACTGAGAAGTCAGGTAAGAAGATAACACTTATTAACATGGAACTCTCTGGTAACCCCAGTAAGAACTGTGTCAATGGGGTTATGGGTGTGGGAGGGAGACAGGGTCCAATAGAACCTATCATCTATACCTATGCTGTTAAGGGGTTTGGTATGTTTTAGTTAAAATAGTTTATTACTTACAATATGCTATCAATCCAATTGGCAACTTTAAGGAAATAATGCATGGACATAGGGATTTCAAGGCCCCTCACTCCCTACTCTTTCCTTACCACCATTCCTTCCAAATATGAAACCACAATGTTCTTATTGTTCCAGCGGCTAATACCAAATTCTGCTTGCAAGAATGTCATTCTTTGGATTCATATTGGGAGTCAAATGCCAAGGGAGGGAAAAATTCAATTACATTCTTAGAGTTGTTTCTGCTTTTAAATTTTCTGATTCTATGATTTAAGCAGGGGTCAAAAAAATGCATGAAAACAGATTTGATAGCAGGCATTGGGAAAGAAGTGATGGGTCTCTTTAGCAAAAATGGTAGGCACTAAAAGCAGAGTTGTGCCTAATGGGATGCTGTGGTTGCCTCTGGTTCCACTTGTCGTGGGATCTATTAAAGTCAGAAGAATTCAAATGTTAACTTCCTAGAATGTGCAATCTCTGGATGCTGCCAGAGATTGTCGAGAAGCAGGAGGGACAATCACTTCAGGCTAGAGATCTATACAGAGTTTCATTAGATTCTCTTCAGGATTGTTTGTTTAAGATTTTATTTATTTATTTATTTGTTTATTTTATTTTATTTATTTGAGAGAGAGAGTGAGCAGGGGGAGAGGGACAAGTAGATCCCATGTTGAGCATGGAACCTGGCATGGGACTCGATCCCATGATCCTCAGATAATGGTGAAAGACCAAAAGAACCCCTCCCCCCCAGCTAGAATCCTGAACCAGCTAGAAGTGCATTTTTAACCAGCTAGTTTCGCTTCTGTACAAACGCTTGCTTTTTTCCCGCGCGCGAGTGCGGGATAACCAGCCAGTTCTGCTTCTGTAAGATTGCTTTGTCTGCTTTCCCGCGGATCCTTTGTCTGCTTACACGCGGACCCTTTGTCTGCTTTCGCGCGCGGGCCCCCTGACCCAATCCACTGACGCCAAGTATACCTGTTCAAACTGTCAACCAATCAGCTCAGCCTTACCCAAAACTTGTTTGTATCTGTCTATAAAAATCCTGCACAGACCCAGCTCCGGACCTCTCGGCCTTATCAGCAACCAGCGGCGCAGAGGTCCAGGTTCGAACCTGCTATGGGCACAATATGTGCTCAGTTCCTCTAGGATTGGAAGAATGAAGTAGAAGCCTTCAGATTTGTCTAGGAGGGTAAATGAGGAATAAGTTCCTACCACTTCTGGCAGCAGACCCAGCAAATCTCAGGGTAATCAGCACACTCAGCCAGTTTCTTTCCATGAACCAGAAATAAAGAATGTAATTCAATGTTTTGGGTTGTGTGGCTCTCTCATAGTTCTGCACCCCCACCCTCCATCCTGGTTCAAGTTTTATGGCACAGTCTGTGCTAAATGGCCAGAGGCAGACAAATCAGAGTGGGGAGCAGAGTTAAACAGTCAATGTCATAGTTCTTGGACTTTTGAAGTTTTACCTCCAATGAATCGATGTCATTGTTCCTTTTTCTCGAAGACACAGAAAGTGAGTTGTTTTTTCCACACCCTTCCTGCCCTTCTTTCTTTTTTTTCCCCTCCTGCCCTTCTTGAGGTTTTTTTTTTTTTTTCGCCTGTCCTAGTTTTAATTCAAGCATGTAAACATAATATGGTTTTGTCGATAAAACATTTAGTCAGAGAAACAAGCATGCTGAGTCCCTTTCGTAGTTCCTTCCCTGACATTGAAAGAAGAGAAGAGAAGATAATTTATCTCCTTTTACTAATTAGGATATTGAGAGGAGGAGAGATTTAGTGATGGAATCAGTGACAAAATGGTCAGTGACTTACAAAATGGTCAATGACTTACTCATAGATTTGAGAAGACTTTTCTGTTTGTTTGGTTTTCCTTTTTTGGTTGGGGGGGGTCTCAATTTTTTTTTTTTTTTTTTTTTTTTTTTTTTACAGATGCTCATTAGGAAATAAAAAATTGAGTACCATGGCCACAGGGGTAAGGTGGAGAATGAGTCTGAGCAACTGCGAACAAGAATGGTAATTAGCACTTCCATGACCGAGCCCACCCTTGTTCTGCTCATTGTCTTTACAATTCCTCTTCAGGAAATTAAAAACAGCTCCTAATGGGAAGATAAATCTCTAGAGGCAAGAAACTCTGGGGGTCTCACCTCTGCACCCTCAACCTTACTCACTGAGTGTGACAAGGTTTTCTCAGCCTCCTTTTTTATCTGGAGAGTTTTCTCAGTCCCTTCTTTTATCGGGAAACAACAGGAGCGACCCCACAAATTTAGTGTGAGGAAGTAAAAAGTAACAGGCACATTTCCGATAATAACCGCATATCTGGCTTAGATCTAAATGAGGTTAGGAAACTTTGTATGCAGCCTCTAGAGCCTTTGAATCTGGTGTGTTTAGCTTGAGCAACGAATATCTTATCTATTTGGCTTATGTGGGCTGGACTCTAGTAGGCTTCTGCACTGTTCTAGAAGAGATTTCAGACCTGAGACACAGGTCCTTACTATATTCTTGGGAACAGGCTAGTGGCCCACAACTGTATGCATATGTCTCAGAAGCAAATGAGTGGCTTCTCAGAAGGGCTGTCTTCTATATAAAGACAACCAAGAAAGCCTTTCCCTATAGAGGTCATTTGGTGATCATCCAGGCTGTGTTAGAGAGTCCAGGCCCATATTCGCCATGTTCCCTAGCCCATGTGGTAGATTCAAGTCCTGCTCAGGTAATAAACGAGAATCTCAAAGCCGTGCTGTGACAAACAGAGTGGAAAGGCCCAGAGAAGAATAACGCATGACTGTCATTTGTGGATTTTAAGAGTTCTAAGAGGTAGCATTACTTGTATCATTCATATTAGTTACTTGGTATTGACTCTGTCTTTCTGAGGATGCTTAGAGTTTTTCTTCTGCTTTGCCTTTGAAACTGTTTCACTAGCTTTTTCCCAGGTGTAAGCCAGTCAGCACTGATTTGAAACGAGAGGTCTTTAGACATCTCAGCACAAGGTAGAGGTCTTTAGACATCTCAGCACAAGGTAGAGGCACTGCACCTTAGTACCAACCATTAGCTACTCTAAGGCTTTCGAAACCTCATGATTTAGACAAGTGCTGTGTTGAGGCCACTGGAGATATCATTCATTTTAGTGACAATGATCAGCTAGGCTGATGGGTTGAGGAACCACCAAAATACAAACCAACTAACTTTTCCAATTTATAACTACTTACTTCATCCTATAGACAAAGTCATGGGATGTGGTGAGACTCTGTCTTGAGTTTCTTGCCATCCTATCAATGCCAAATAAATTATATAAGTATTAGGAGAATCATCTCACCTTGGCTCACTCTGGCCTCCAGGGTATGGATACAGAGAGAAACCACCAGATGAGGTGATCCTGCTTTCGTGAAAAATACACTTCTGAGTGTTGTGTGCGAGGGCGTTAGGAACTCTGCAGTCGTAGAGTTTGAGAACAATCTCATTGGATCTTGTAAATAAAGCAAGCACAGAACAAGCGAATTCCTGGATAGCAAATGTAGAAGATCCTGGGGAGACTGAGTAAGTCATGCTAGGAATCCAAATAGCACTTCTCCCTTTGCATCGATAATAAATCAGTACCTGGTAGGAGACAAGAGGTTGCCTTTTAATAGGTTCTACTCTTTACTCAGCTTCATTCTACATGGTCCACAATATTTTGGGATAGGTTGCTTATTTCTCCCCCAGATAAAATACAACTATTTTCTCATCACTTGTCATCGAAGTAAATTATCCAGCCATATTCTCCTCTTGTGTGTAGCTACAAAGATGTGCCGTGACTACTTTTTTTTTTTTTTAAGATTTTATTTATTTATTTGTCAGAGAGAAAGCGAGAGTACAGGCAGGCAGAGTGGCAGGCAGAGGCAGAGGGAGAAGCAGGCTCCCTGCAGAGCAAGGAGCCCAAAGTGGGACTCGATCCCAGGATGTTGGGATCCTGACCTGAGCCGAAGGCAGCCTCTTAACCAACTGAGCCACCCAGGCATCCCTGTCTTGACTACTTTTTATTTCTCCTAGGAAATGGTAGTATTTAAAGGTGAATGAAAAAATCTTCCTTAATGTAGGTAATAAAACACTGTTGATCATTGGATTCAGAAATAGGTATAAAAATGCAAGTTTGCTTTCATGGTTTATCTGGGCTTTTTTAAAATTAAAATTAAAATTTTTATTTTTTTTCCACACAGAGCTTATGCTGGGGCAGTGTAAGGCCCTATTCACCTGCCCCTTCTATCAACTGTGAATGTATTATGCTAGTTCAAACAAAGAAATCTTCCAATGTTTTAATTTTTATTCTATTTTTCATGGTAAAAATACTTAGCTATGAACTCTGTACCTTTACTTGTGCTGATCTATTATTTGAACAGGGTTTCATCGTGTCACTGCATATTTAATGTCATGTCTTCTTAGCTATGTCTCATGTAACCAGGCTCTAATTTCAGCTTCTGCTTAGTTAAAACACTTTGTCAAACTTCCCTATCACATTTTTTTTCCTCTCACACATCATTTCATCCTCACTCCTGAAAAATCTGCTAGTGGCAATTCCAATATTGGCAATGTAAGAGTGAAAAAGAAAATTAAAAAGGGAAAACTGAATTTGAATGTCATCATTGCAAGAAGGAAATGTTGATTGAACATTCTCAGTGAAAGGGCACATTACATCCCAGATATGTGTGGGCTGTTTAGCAAGAGTTATTACACAAAGGTGAAATAACGTGTCATTCACTAAAATAAAAGGAATCACTTAAATATTTATTTAAATAGATATTCCTCCGATATTTTGAAGCTTGGTTTATGTATAATTAATGAATTGAGAGAAAGATTCTGGAGCACAGAAACATAAAGTGTGAAGAACTACTGCCAATTGAGGTTCAATAAAAATGAAAAGTACATAATCCTTGAAATGACAATGCTCTTCACTTGGAAAATATGGTTTCATTTTTAGATAATTTTTTGGGAAACAAATCTCCTACATAAAGCACTGTATGCAGTTATGTAGTTAAATAGCATTAGATAATGTAGGATATGTATGTATAGTATCCCCCCTACTTATCCACTGGGAACACATTTTCAAGACCCCCCTCCCCAGTGGATGCCTGTAACTGCAGATTGTATCAAACCCTAAGTATACTATGTTTTTCTGTATACATATGGGCTTATACATATGTTTAACTTATAAATTAAGCACAGTAAGAGATTAATAATAACTACGAATAAAATAGAGCAATTATAACTATATGTGGCAACAAAGTTACATGAATGTCTTTCACTCAAAATATGTTCCTGTACTGTGCTCACCCTTTTTCTTGTAAGGATGTGAGATGATAAAATGCCTGTGTGAAGACATGAAGTGAACGATGTAGGCATAGTCACCTAGTGTTAGGCTACTACAGACCTGATAGTATGTCAGAAGGAGGATCGTCTGCTTCTGGACTTGTGTTTGTCTGTGGGTTACTAAAAATGGAGAAAGGAAAAACTATGGGTTAGCGAGGACTCCTGTAGCCTCTTTGCACAAGAGACTGAACCAAACCTGAGTGTCAGAAATGACCTCCCTGAGGACATCACCTCTGAGTAGAGACCTGAATGAGGAGAAAGTGAAAAGGGAATTTCTGGGAAGAGTAAGCATCACATGTGATGTCACAGAGGCTGGTGAGATCATGGAGCTCTAGAGAAATTGGAAGGGGGAATGCTTCCTCTACCCTTCTAGATCGTCCAGCTGGACTAAGAATTCAATTGGCATAAAACAGATTGACCAGAATAAAAACCCCAAACTTTTATTATGTGTGCACAGAGTCCAGTAATGAAATTGAGATACAAAGAAATGACCAAGGCAGGCAGTTTTTTACACTATAGGCAAAGACAATAAATTTGTGAGGAATTTATAAGACAAAGAAAATAGGGGCTTTAATTAGTAAGGAATTCTAAGTGGGTGAGGTAGTAGATGAGTAAGAAAGTAGCAAGATTTATCTCTACAGTTTTCTTGACTTTCAAATCCCTTATCTTTAGTGATATGCGTGTCTTTTACTTCTTAGTACAGGGAGGGCATTTTTCATATGGGAGATTTGTGTCTTGCTTTCAAGGGGACAAAGAGGGGTCTAAAGGTTCTTGCACTCATTATTGCCCAAGTAGCTTGAAATCAAATTAATCAAAATGCCATGTGGCACATTTTGGGGCACTTGCTGTGAGATCCTACAATGTCTAAAGGCTGAGTTTAGGGGGCACCTGGGTGGCTCAGTTGGTTAAGCATCTGACTCTTGGTTTTGGCTCAGGTCATGATCTCAGGGTTGTGAGATCGAGCCCTGCATAGGGCTCTGTGCTCAGAGCAGAGTCTGCTTGAGATTCTCTGCCTCTGCCCCTTCCCCTGCTCTCCTGTATTTACACAAGCACATGTACTCTCTCCCTCTCTCTCTCTCTGAATATATATATATATATATATATATATATATATATATATATATTTTGTTGTTGTTGTTGTTGTTTAAAGGCTGAGTTTAAAAAGCAAGAAGGACATTGTGGAGAAGTGGGCTAAGTGTAGCAAGAGCCATCTAGGTATCATTTGGTAGAAAGAAATGAATGCAGCTAAGTGTAGGTCTTTTCCTAATTAATTCTGAAACTTATAATTTGGGACTCTCCCTAAAGAAATGTATTTAGAGGAATATTTTTTATACAAAGAAGGTTTCTTATATCCAATTAAGTACTATGTTTTGATATTTTAACCTCATTATTTGAGAACCATTGTTTTGAGATACATGTATTCTTGATTTATTGATTCACTTACATATTATTACACACATGGCAGATAAGTAAGACAGCTGTTGTCTTCAGGAGATGATGGTGTAGGGTGGAGAGTAGGAGATAAAGGATGGACTATGAACCAACAGACTAGGTAGGATGATGAGAGAAGGAAGGTATTAGATCACTGGTATCATCAAAACATATGGCAAAATACACAGACGCTACAGACTCCTGTCCTGCATCTCTCTTACCAGTCAGAAGCTTCTGTTTTTATAATGGTTTATTTTGGGGGTATCTCCTGGTTCTTTTGGGGGGCAAGGGGTATGGGATTGGGGAAGTAACCAGTGATAGCAACTCCCCATTAATAGGTCACTTTACACAACTCTAGAGGGACCATTCACCCTATATTTTATGTAAATGGGGTTGTGGTGACCTCAGAGAATGTGGAAGAGTCCTAGAGGTCCACAGGACCCCCATGACCTTCTTCCTTTCAGGACACTCTTCATCGTCAGCCACCATACCTAGGCCATGTTAAGTAGTGGTGAGTCTACTTCCAGCCTCTAGCATTGTCAGTTAGGGAGACTAGTCTTAACATTGACTTGTTAGGTTCCAGAATTTCTGTTTAGTGCTCTAAGTTTTGTCTTCCCACTCAAAATTGGTCATTTTGAGGAAACAGAGTTTTTCCTGTTTAGCTAGGGACACACACACGCACACATACACACATATTCTTCCCTGTATTTCTTTTCTCACATCAAGCCTTGCCTAACTTTACCGAATAACATGTTCTCTTGGCTTATTGAGACTTTCTTTAGTTGGTACACTTTTCATTTCCCCAATATATAAAGTCTCCTCCCTGGTGGGCTTTTTTCCAATCTTTCTCTCCCAGATCACAAATGAGTATTCACAACTACATTTTTAAACATAAATTGTGTCTGTAATATTAACAAATGGTCCTTGTTTACAGCCCAGAGAAGTACACTATTCAATAGAAAGAAGAATATTTATAATACTTTCCTGTTGGTGCCGGCTCACAGAAACCGAGCTTGACCTTACTTTATGAAATTGCCTACCAGTCAGAATTTATGAACTTCATTATATTATTTTCAACTATTATTGAAAAGAGAACATTCATCTTGAGACTCTTCAAAATTGGCATCTTTTATGAACATCTACCCACATAACCAGGGACTCTTTGGAGTAAGGTTAGACCTCTAGGATGGGATATGGGAGCAAGGTTTTGGGGTAGGGGAATGTTCAGACAGCCCTGCAGGTCAAGCGGGTTGCCGCAGGAGGGGGAGATCGTGAGGATGGAGAAAAAAGATACAAAATAGAAAAACATATTGGAGAAGCAAAAATGCAAAAGAACTAGTGTGATGTTTTGAACCCAGACAAATTGAAGGTGAACTGACATAGGCAGGAACGAGATACCAAGAGAGAAGAATTTAAACATGGGATGGAGAAGGAAGAGAGCCAGTCTTCTAGATTTACTTGAGCTTTTTAGTAGGAAAGTGCCCTTGGAGGGCCAAGAAGAGGCTCAAGTCCACCCAGGCTGCCTTGTCTTCCGCTTTCCTCCCGCGGGCTCTCCTTTCCCATCTCCCTCTCTCATTTTCTTTCCTGGAGAGTCCTGAGAAAGGGAGTGGGGCTGCGGCTGCTCCTGCTCTTAGTCCAGTTGGAGAAAAGAGCCTTTGCGAGGTCCAGCTACAAGCTGCATCCATTTGGTTTTGCCAATTGGTCTGGCATGCAATGAAAAATTGGGGATCGGAGCTCCAGAGAAAACTCAGAACTCGCCACAGCTACTTGGAAGTCCTCTGCTTAGAGATGCGCATGGAAGGGACAAGAGCCGTTACATTTTCCTGGAAAACAGCAAGGGGAGATGAAGGCTAAATAGCGAACTCCGGGGCCAAACCCAGGGAAGAGCAGAGAGAGGTGAGGTCAGGGAAGAAGCATTTCTAGGGGAAAAAAAAAAAAAACAATAGATGAACAGTGCCAGGGAGGGCAGATCTAGGAGGAGGGATGCTGAGGGGCCGTGTGATGTTGCAGAAAGAGACTCAGATTGACGTGGTGCTGGATTTGGCAGCAGCGGAAGCGCAGCGTGGTGTGTGTGAGCAGAGTGGGGGGAAGAAGTGGGCGGGGCGTTGGGGGGTCGTTGGGGATGGGGGGTGGCGGGTGGGGCTTGAGCAGAGTGGCGCAAAGCACACTGGGGGAAGGGGCTGTAAAGAAGGGTTACATGTTGCAGCCAGTAAAGGAAGAAGAATTAAAGACAGAAACAGTAGCTTGAGGAATTAAGAAGAACAGGGTTAAATTTTAAATGTGTGTATATTTTACAGGATGCTTCCTGGCTAAGGGGAAATGGCCAATAGAATGGAAGGGTTTGATTATATGGCAGAGACTGAAAAGTGGAGCCCCCCCCCCACACCCCCTCACATTCATGCACATCCTCCAAGAGCCTATACAGTGACGAGGCAGAAGTGTCTTCCCCAGTGGATGAAGGATGTGACCTTTCACTGCAGTGAATGGCTTGGTGAATAGAAAAAGGAGGGCTCCATGTTAGCTCCCACATACAACTCACAGCCTGTGCAAAGATAACTCAATAAAACCGGATCTAGACAGCCTGCTGTAGGCACACTTAGAAAAAGCTGTTCGTGGGGTGCCTGGGTGGCTTTGTTGGTTAAGTGTCTGACTTCGGCTCAGGTCATGATCCTGAGGCCCTGGGATGGAGCCCCACATTGGGCTCCTTACTCCTTGGGGAGCCTGCTTCTCCCTCTCCCTCGACTGCTCCCCTTGCTTTTGCTCTTTCTCTCTGTCAAATAAATAAAATCTTTAAAAACGAAGGGGGAAAAAAAAGCTACTCTTGGACACTCCACTCGGTTTGTCCTCTGTGCTCAGGCACAGTCATTACTCTCCTCAGAATACATGCTTGTTCTAACTTACAGCCAGAAAATCAGTTAGTCAATGTCCAAGGCCAAGCTCCCTCCAAATGCTGCCTCCCCAGGGTCCACAGAGGCTTTCATGTGGAAAAGTCCCTAGCTGAAACGTGTGGCGGCCAGTAATCACATTATTAAGGACACTTTTCCTTCGTTGATATACCCAGTCAGTTCCTTTCCTGCCACTGCTCCCTGGGACATAGTTATAATTTTGTGGTGTCGGTTTTGTTTTGAAAACTAAACACATTTTCCCCTCAATTTGAGTAGGTATCTTCTAGTTAGAAACACACAGTTTAATCAGAGTATGCCAGGAACAGAAATAATTGGTACTTTCTTTTCTTTCCCACTTGGAAATGAGTGGGAAAAAAAAAGAGTAAATTTAGTTATGGATATTATTTAATTTCCTTGGGAGGACACAAGCCATCAGAATTTTAGCATTTGTGCTTTCTTAACTTCGTGTGAAAATGTCGCAGGTGTATTTTTAGCAATTTCTTCAGGGATTTTAAAAAAGAAATTTTCTATTTTAGCATTTCTAGATGACAATGATCTGGATAAGAATCCACTGGGGAAGTTAGGAAAGAGTCTGTCAATGAATAAGAGGCAGGAGGGAGCCCTCTAGTTCCCTGACACCAGATACCAAGGCCACTCTCCTGTCCCCTCCTTTGTCTCTGTGCCATTGCATGCAAGAGTAAAGTAGTACCACAGTGCTTGGATTACATGTCTCCCTTCCAGCCTTACAACAGCATTTGCTTTGAAAACATGATCAACTCATTATGTCCCCTATCCCTGTTTAGAGCCGTCGCCACAAGGAGCTGAGAACCTCACATCATGCCTCATTCCCCTAATGTGAATCCCCTTTGCCCCCAACCCCTGTGCAGCCTGTCCTCTTCATCATTGCCAATTACCACATGGAACTTATTTGTCTTTTCCCCCAATTAGAGTGTTAAGCAAAGACTTTGGTCTGTTGTATTCACCTCCATATCCTGGTGTTCTGGAACAGTGGTAGGCACACTGTAAGCACTGCAGAAATGCTGGTTAAGTGATGAATGGGGGAAAAAATCGAGGGAAGGAAAATCTGAACTTGACACAGGCTTAGATGTCGTCCATGAGAGACCAAGTATAGGCTCCAGGATAGTGGGTCTGAGATGTCTCTAGGGTCCCATCAAGTGGCTGGTATTGGGAGGGGCAGCCATAAAGATAACATGCACAAGAACTAGGAGGTCTTTCTAGGTAGAAATTAATTTTGTGTAATGAGATGACATCTTATCAATTTGCTGCAGGCAGAATATTGCTTAAGAAATAAAAAACATCTTCAAACCTCTTGAGTATCAGTGACTGACTGCATGATGGTTTTCCCAACATGAAGGCAGAATTTATGAATGCCTTTTTCAGGTCAACATTTGCCTTCATGGCAGCTGAAGTATTTTAAACAAAATGCAAAGGCAGTAGAAGCTCACAGCATATAATTGGTGCCCAACTACTATTTGTAAGGTGAGCAGAATCTGAAGGCAAAATTTGAAGAGTCTATTTTCTGCTTCAGCATTGTGGGGCTATCTCTGCTCTGCTGTGTGTGACCCATCCTAAAAGGGCCTTTCATAGGGTGCCTGGGTGGCTCAGTGGGTTAAGCCACTGCCTTCGGCTCAGGTCATGATCTCAGGGTCCTGGGATCGAGTCCCACATCGGGCTCTCTGCTCAGCGGGGAGTCTGCTTCCCTCTCTCTCTCTCTCTGCCTACTTGTGATCTTTCTCTGTCAAATAAATAAATAAAATCTTAAAAAAAAAAAAATAAAAAGGCCTTTCATAGACAACCTAACTTCCCCTTTCCCTGTTCTTCCCCCAGATAGAATTATATGACTTTTGGACTTTGTTCCTGCAGAACCATGCTTTCTCTTATGAGAGTTAGTGATACTGGCTTAATAGAACAAAAGAATTCTAGGAAATTCCTTGCTTCACAGACCATAACACCCAAGAACTTAACAATACCTAAAACAAGTTAAAATGATCAAGTTTTCTAAAGGTCCCTAAGGAATGATGCTGGTATCAGAAACGTGAGGCAGTGTGGCAAGACTGTGTTATAAGTATTTGAGTGTGACTGGACTTGTTGGGTTAACAATTTAAAATCTAACAGAGAAGGCAGAAAGCTATGTAGATCCAGAGGCTGTTTTTTATTAAGAGTGGGTACACAATCCTTTCATTTCCTGTAAGAGATTTGAATAGGACTTTCAGACATCCCTGTAGGCACATATACAGTATAATTTTCATAGATACTTTCTTAATAGGAGAAATTTCAGGTTTTAATGTCAGATCTCTTCATGTTTCCACGTGTCAGGAATAAGTTGAGCATGTGTTAGACTTCCTAAGATAAATGTTTTGTGATTTTTCTGTTGTTAAAAGAATCAATGCATAGAAGACACCGTAAGATAGATAGCCAAGTGGGAATGTCAGTTTAGATCTAATTTCCCATTGTTTTTGTTTTGGAGAGGGTAGAGTGACTATCAACTTTCAGGAAAGCTTATGGGGGGATTCACGATCTGCCCCTGGAGCGTGAATAAACCATGGCACAAAAATTATATATTAGAACACTTCAGTTACACCCCCTTCTGTGCAAGAAGTAAGAAAATATTTTGTTTCATGTTACTGCACAGTAAATCAGTAAGTTTTTTTTTTTAATCAAAATCGATTTTACAAATGTATCATTTTGTAATATTTCTGAATGCCTACTGTATTCTAAATACAAAGGGTTTCTTATATGTAAAATTTGTCTGGGTAACAATCGTGGTTCATAAGTAGGAAATTTAAGGGGAAAAGTTGTGGGTTCAATGGAGAGAGGATAGACAAAATGAGAGAATAAACCATTCTGAGTAACTTTTAAGTTCAGGTACACTCTCATAAGTTCTTTGAATCTTCACGATAGGATCATGAAAGAAGTTCAGTTAGAAGATAGGGTTTTAATTAGAATCCAGGATTTCCTACACCACGTTCTGGGTGTAATGTCATCCCTTAAACTGCCAACTTCCCTGACTTTTCCTTTTCCTTCTCAATCAGTCCATTACATGACAGTTTATAAGAATATAGCTGGACTTGGGAGTCTAGAATTTCCTCTAAGAAAAATACTTATTTTTAAAAAGGTAATGGTTACTTTAATAATAAGCTGCACCTCCCAATTATTCTAAAAACAATTTTTATGTCTCTAAAAAGAATAGATTTCTTTTTCTTTTTTTCCCTCTCCCAACTTATTATTTATTTATTTTTATTTATTTATTTTTTAAAGATTTTATTTATTTATTTGACAGATCACAAGTAGGCAAAGAGGCAGGCAGAGAGGCAGGCAGAGAGAGAGGAGGAAGCAGAGCAGAAAGCCCAATGCGGGGCTCAATCCCAGGACTCTGGGATTATGACCTGAGCCTAAGGCAGAGACTTTAACCCGCTGAGCAACCCAGGCACCCCCAACATTTTTTTAAAATTATTTTTTGAAATTTAAACTTTAGGTAGTTAATTCACAATGTAATATTGGAATAGAATTCAGCGATTCTACAATTACATACGAAACCCAGGGCTCATCATAACAAGTGCCCTCCTTATTAATACCTCTCCCATCTAGACCATTCCCCAACCATTTTCCCCCATCAACCCTCAGTTTTTTTTCTATCTTTAAGAGGCTCTTATGGCTTGTTTCCTTCTCTTCTTTTTTTCTTTACTCCCTTCCCATATATTTGTTTTTCTTTCTTAAATTCTGCATATGAGTGAAATCATATGGCATTTGTCTTTCTCTGACTTGTTTCATTTAGAGTAATACACTCTAGCTCCATCCATATCATTGCAAATGGCAAGATTTCATTCTTTCTGATGGCAGAGTAATATTCCCTTGTGGCTATATATACTACATTTTCTTTATTCATTCATCATTCGATGGACATTTGGGCTCTCTCCACAGTTTGGTATTGTGGATAATGCTGCCATAAATATTAGGGTGCATGTACCCCTTCAAATCTGTATTTTTGCATCCTTCAGGTTAATACCTAGTAGTGCAATTGCTAGATCATAGGAGAGTCCTTTTTTTTAACATTTTGAAAAACTTCTATACTGTTTTCCAGAATGGCTGCACCAGTTTACATTCTTACAAAAGGGTTCCCCTTTCCTTTCTCTGCATCCTCACCGACACAACGCTTCTTGTGTTGTTAATTTTAGCCATCCTGACAGGTGTGAGATATATCTCATCACGGTTTTGATTTGTATCTCTCTGATGATGAGTGATGTCAAACATCTTTTTATGTGTCTGTTAGCCATCTAAGTGGGTTTTTTTTTTTTGGGAAAAGTGTCTATTCATGTCTTCTGCCCATTTCTTCACTGGGTTATTTGCTTTTTGGATGTTGAGTTTGATAAAACTATAGAACACTTATGAAAGAAATTGAAGAGGACACAAAGAAAAACATTTTTAACAGAAAAGTCATCTATATTCATCCAGAAATCCTTAGGACAGCTATTCAATTTAAGGCTTAAAAGTCATAAGTTCCCCAAACTCTGATCATTTTTATGAAAAAAAATTGCCACACTGGAGGAAAGGTAGCAAGTTACAGCTGAAAGTCCTATTTATTATATGCCTTTAACTTAATTTAAAAACTTTTGCCATCCAAACTATGAAAGAAATGAGTGAGTTGGTACTCACATATCACATGGTTCATTATCTTGTAGTACAAGCAGGGAATGAAAACCTTTAATAGACATTTGACATAATTTTAGCTAATATTCCCAGGGTTTTGTCTAAATTGGTGGATAACAAATATTTAAGGTGAAAATTGCCACTTTATTGAATGACCCCCTTCTGTTACACTCAACGTTATAATATTCAGTAAATGATACCAACATCCCTATTAAATTTAGGCTTATTATTTGAATAAGGGTATTTGTATTCAACTTTGGGTCTAAATTAATGAGCCTTGGGTTACTTCCTGGCATACTTTGTTACTTTAAAAAAAAAAAAAGTCTTTCCAGGTGATGCTGATGTGAAGTCAAGTTCAGAGGAAGAGTGGCAAGATGCCATGCAGGAAAATGTGTTAAGGGCTAAAGTGAACTCAGGATGAAGGTGGCTAAAGAAGGGCGACCAGACTGTGTGAAACTGGGAGACCCCTCAGGAGGGGCAAAGAACAGATAAAGAGAAAAGGAATTGCCAGGAGGAAGAGCGCCAACAGCTATGGGAATGAGTACCTCCTCGAAACTTAAAAGGGCATGAGAAGGCTAATTTTTGAAGGCTCACTTTGCAAAGTGGAAGAAAATACCATAGGAAAGGGAAGGTACAATACATCCTACCTGACACATAATAGGTTCTCAAGAGATATTTGGTAATTGAATACAAAGGTGGGCCAGATTTTGGAGGGATTTAAGAGCCAAACAATATAACTTGTATTTCTTATTCATTATATCTTTCCAGTAGCTAGCATATATTAAAAACTCCATAAGTAATTGCTTCATTGCCTTACACATAGTATGTGCAGATTAAATGGTTGATATTATTTAAATTATGATTATCATTAGTTGAATACCTTTATTTTTCAGATGGAAAAATTCAATGATTTGTTTACATTATAAGACAGTTTCTATTTTAGTCTGATGGAATAGTTCAGAGAAATCATATTGCTTAAAGACATTCTATCATGTTCCAAGGAGACATTTTATAGGAACAGCATATACCGCCAGGTATAGAATTAGAGTTCCTACAATAAAATCCTCCCAAAAATGTGAAAAACAATGAAACTGTTTATGTAAGAATTCCATTAATACCTACTATGACCCTTCTAACTGAAGAAAGCGTAAAAACATTTCTGTCCTTATAGCGGTTACATTCTAACTGAAAAGGCAGAAAATAAGCAAAATATGTAGTCGACATAGTAGTGGGGACAACAGGTGTAAAGGCCCTGAAGCAACAGCAGGGAAGCCAACATGTATTGAGTGAATAAGAGATGAATAGCAGTGTATCAATGTATTCTCTCTTAGGTTTCAGGAGGGACTTTTGCTTTTACCTTGAGTGGCATGGGAAGCCACCTGGGGTTTTGAACTTGTTGGGGTCCTGATTTGGTCATCCTCCTGGCAGCCACATGCCTCTCCATGAAGCTGTCCACAATTTTATTAACTAGAATTGATTGATCCCTCCTGGGTTTTCTTAGTATTTCTTTCTTTTGGATTGGCACAATTCCTCTTTTTTTTTTTTGGATAAAAATGGATACAGTTTTTCTTCTCCTTTCCCTGGATTACAAATACCTTGAGGGTACCTTGTTCATATTTACATGGCCAGAGATATCCAATGTAAATTCTGTATATAATAGACTTTTACCAAATGTTTTATGTAACTCTATAGATTTACATAGCTTTATATCTTTAACTATGTAGGCTTTATATAACTTCTCAATGTTGTTTATGGTGAATCAAATCGTAGAATATCACACAACTGCAGAACAAATGATATTGGCTATGATTCTTCTATTTGACTGAATAAAACTTGTGCATCATTTATATGAAAAAATCTGCCTGTATTAATGGGGTTTCGTTTGTATGTTTTTTTGTTGTTGTTGTTTGTTTTTTGTTTTTTGTTTTTTTGTTTTTGTTTTTGTTTTTTTTGAGCAATACATCCATGTGCCATTCCATCCATGGCCAAAAACACTTAACCATGTTGCAGTTTGAGTTTCATCTGCAGTCATTTGAAACAACCTTGCAATTCCTTTGGAATTCATTCTGTGAAAGACAGCGCTGGAATTAGTCTTAGGAGTGTGATTTGAGGGTACAGAAAGGCCCCTGCTTCCCCTAAAAATATTTCCACTATAAAGACTGCCTCCTCCCTACCTTTACCCATATCCTTTATCCTTCAGTTTGCACCTCCGGAGCAATTTTATTCTCATTTAGCAAAGGAAAGGGCATTGCTCTTAGAAAGCTTTTATAGAATGCATGCTGATATTAAGCAGTTGGAATCTCTCTGAGCACAGCCTGGTGAAGACCTTGTTAAAAATTATGCTGTACTTGCTCCTCTCTTAACCAGCTCAAGACAACCAGTGTTTCATCTATCTGTCTACCTATCTATCTATCTCTCTATCTATCATCTATCAGAGGGCTTCTAATTCTGCAGGCTCCTAATGACTTAGTGAGCAGCCCTCTGCTGCATGATCACCTATTGGATAAAACAATTCCATCAGCTTTGATAATTTGAAATAACAAGACTCTGTCAAGGGACAGGCTCTTCTGATTTGAAAGTAAATGTCTTAACCTCCCTCGCCATGACATTTATTTTCCATAAATGGTGCTGGCTTTGCCTTGGCATTCTTTTAGCAGCAGGAGACCATTATCCTATGAGAATGTTCTCTCCCCTTTCACATTATCTCTTAATTATTGCCCTCTTTTCAACAGACAATGCCTTTAGGAATTTTCATGTAATTTTTCCCCTCCATTCCTCCTCTGACTTGTACCGCCATGGGAGAGGATTTGGGTATTAACCCCAGAAAGTCCAGAATAATGAATCTCGGAGACAGTTGGCTCAGTATCCAAGGGATCCTTTGAGAGGGACCCGAGATGCCATGAGCAACGTGCAAGGCAAATGCTTGGGAACGAAAACATTTGCACGGAAGCCTTCGAGGGCAAAGAGGGAATGACAATGCAAATCTCTAGGCTGGTTGAGACCGGATGGAAGATTTAGATTTTCCCACATGCCAGACTTTCAAAACCATTCCTTTTATTTATTTTGAAGAAAAGCTTTCCGACTCTCCCACTAACAAAAATAGCCTTCACTAATGTAAATCCCATTTCTGCACTTTTGGTGAGTCCATAGCCAGCCAGATTAAAACAATAGCTGCTAACTGTCTCCCACCCCCAAACTTCCCTGATGCATCTTAATGGCTGTTTGTTAAGTTCTAAACTGACCATTTCAATGCTAACCCTATTAAGCAAGTAATCCCAAACATAAGCATTCAATTTGAATCATTAACGTTTAATTGTCTAACATTTTCTGTTGTTAGTTTACAATGCAGGGTAAAGTCTTGATATGAATATAAATATAAATATAAATATAAATATAAATATAAATATAAATATAAATATAAATATACACACACACATTTTTAAAAAAGCACTTTAGGACCGAAGTTTATGTCTTGGCATAACTACTTCTCCTGCATTATTTATGAATCCATAGGAGCCTAGGTTAAGGTTACCATCTTGTTCAGAGACAGATGCGCACACAAAACCTACTAAGAGGAGCCCTCTCACCCCGTCTCTGGCATTTGGATAGTAGCTAAAGAGATCCCCGGAATTCTGCTGAAGTTGTCATCAATATGTATTGATTACAAGTGTGATGTCATACAACAGGGAACTCTGAGCTCTGCACACATTTTTGGCAGTGAAAGAGTGGACTTAAAGGTTTTTTCCCCTTTTCTTTGAAAATACAGGGGAAAAAAGAGAAATTCCTGGTGCTTTTTCAACATAATATAAAGGTCACTGACAATAGCCCACCTATAGATGGGGATGTGTGACATTTAAACTGAATACAAGGAAAGCATGATAAGCATTAAAAAGAACTAGTTGCTTTCAAGATAATGTTGTTTACCAAATAATTTCTTTTGGGCTAAAAATAATGTACCATTTCATTTTATTTCTCAGATATTTCTTGAAAAACATACATATATTGTGTTCTTTGAGAATGTGAATAAAGAATAGCATGTCTATGACTGTTATTTAATCCACTGATACATATTTAAAATGTGGCCTGGGCTGTTCAAACTGGCCTCTGAGGAAATAGGTTTGGGTGATATTTTCAGTTGTTACGTTTTGGTGAAAAAAAATTTTTTTAAGGTGTTTCTGGAGTTCTTTGCGCATGGTGCCAAAACTAACAGTTGTAAGAAAAGAAGTCATATATAGAAAATGATTCTCCTTTTGCACATATATGGGACACAACCAGCTGGACTGATATCTTGCTCTCTCTCTCTCTGTGAAATCGAATTGTTGCACTGAATTTATGAGACCAACCTGTTTTAGCTTTGCGCCAGGGTCAATCGAGTTTGGGAGAGGGGTTCATAAGGGTATATGCTAAGCAGAAAGAACTCTGTAGAACCCTCACCCCCATTCCAACCCAGCTCAAAAGAAACTGCTGAGACTCCGCGGGTCCCTCCAGTCTGGTGTCTGGTGGTGAGCGGAAAGAAAGAGAAAGCGGAGCAGAAGAAGAGGCAGGAGGCCCTCTCCAGCTGAGGACAGCTCTGGAGGTCCAGAGGTGGTGTTCCAGGTAAGCCCTGAGCCGTCTGTAGCTGCGCATCTCAAGGCTCGAGGTACCGCACAATTGCCTTCCGACCCTGACGACACTACCCAGGCCACCCCTGAGCCCAGGTCTCCCCTGTTGCGTAGGCCTGGCTTGTTGAGCCCACGGGGTCTTCTGAGTCAGAACGATTTTCACCGCAGCGGGGAAGGTGCATGCTGACCTCAGGGAAGCCATCCAGAGCGTGGGCCGGGGGCTGGGGGAACCTGTGTCACCAGGTCAGCGGCAGAGCAGGATTTCCGCTCGTGGGTCTCCCTGGAGGCAGGTGTAGGAACCGCCCCTGGGATGCTCAGGGAAGCGCAGCATCCGAGTCTGTCCTGCGTGTTGCCGCCCTGGACGCTGGGCATTGTGGCTCGAGCGCGGGTCTCTTGTGGATCCTTCTGAAGGACTCAAGTAAAACCCAATCACACTTTTATGTTTCTGGTATGGCCTTGTGACTTAAATGGATGAATTTTTGCTTGTAGGTTTCAGGTAGTTTTGGCCCCAGCCTGTTGAGGTGAGTGTTACATTAACATGGACCATAATGGGTCCGTGGTCAAAGGAGTGAGACTGATACAAAGCAAAGGTCAAGCAAAGCTTTATTTTGCGCCAAGCATCAAGAATCAAACCGACCCTCAAACAGTCCAGTGGGCTGCCCCTTACAGACAGGGCGACCCCTGCCTGCTGCACAGACTAACTTTTATAGAGCAAAGTTACCACCTGCCATGTGGTTGAGCCTGGCCACACACAGGTGGCCAATGAGATTGTCATACACAGACAAAGCTGCCCAGTCATGCTAGGTCACACATAAGTGACCAACTGAATTACAATTTACTCTATAGTAGACATTTGAACCAGCCTATCACTTTGGTAAGAATTGGCACCCAAAAGGTGGGGTCCATACTCCTTGGTAACTAGGGAGACAGTATGTGCCCCCACTGATTGGATACCTCCACCTGGCCTGACCCACCCTTGTATTTGGGCTTTGTTACCTGGGACTGGTTTCCCGGGCTTGTTTTTAAGTAAGTCCCCTGGGGGGAAGGGGGGCAAGGACAGTTTAAGTTTAAGTTTTACTGCATAAACAACAAAATGGCTGTCCAACCAAGGTGGGGCCACTCTGGCTGAATAGACGCTTACATTAAGTATCCTGATAAAGTCATGGGGGCAGGGGCACCCCAGCCAGCAAGTTCAACGCCAAGGAAACATCACCATTAACTGAATGAGGGGAAGGGAAACTAGCCTTTGAGTGTCTACTACTAGCAGAGTGTAGTGCACACAGTATTTTTGATGTACTTTCACTTAATCCTTACAATACTGTAAGACTGTACCGTTTTGTGGGTCATGTAATTTCTAAGCTCAAAGATTTTAAGTGGTCAGCTGGGTAAGTTAAAAGTCCTAAGATGATATTAAAACAACTGGTTTGTAGGTTAACTGGAAGGTTATTGATAGTAAACCATTGGGTTTCAATTTTGCTTTCAGTATTCAATTCAGAGTTGCAAATGGTATTTAATATTTTGGAAGACAGACTTCTGATGGAAAATAGACTCAAGCTAGCTGCAGTGATGGTTCAGGACTAAGAATGTGAAATTAATCACAGCTAAATATATTTGCCTGCACATATGTTAAAGAACAGTAACCATTTCAAAAATAGTATTGAAAAACCTGAAAATAGCAACTCCTATTAAAAAAAAAAAACTAAAAACTAATGATATTGCTTGTGTTCTTTGGTCAAACATATGGCTGTCAAAGAAAATAATGGCATTGTAGGCATTTTGATATGTAATACTTATTAGATCTGGTTAATACATGCAAAGGACTTTGCACAGCGACCAGCCCTAAAGTAAATGCTAAATTATCAGCTGTTACTGAGTCAGATCTTAACTAGGGAAGGTCCCTGTGTTGAATGGCAGAAACCTGTCTCATACTCCATGTCAGAAATTTACTACATGTTTTATAAGAATCCTTATCCTGATGATAACCTGATGGTGAGGGACTATTATTCCCATTCTACAGAGGAGGAAACAGACCCACAGAAATGTTAAGGAACTTGCACCAGGTTATTCAGTAATGCTTTGTGGAGCTGGGTTCCAAACCTGGGCATTCAGACTCCAGGATTGGGTCATTAAGGTTCTAAAACTCCACTCATTTTGAATATTCAGATTCCAGAATTTTCTTGTCTTAATTATCCAAATGAATGGTTTCTATCTCCTTTGTATATAAGCCTACTTAATGCTACTCACTAGTAGGTAATAAAAACCTGTTAATGTTCTAATTTTAGTGGGGCTTTTGTGGACTAAAAGACTTACCTTCCAAATATAAATAAAATGAGTTTGTTCTCCAGTAATACTTGGTATATTCACGTTATTTTTCACATTTCAGAGTGGTGGATCCTCCCCTCCTGCCATTCTTTTCTATTCAGAAATAGTCTATGCATTCGCATTACCATGACCTTTTTTATGAGGACTGCTTCTACTAGATACATTGCCAATTTGTTCTTGTCACGTCTGTCAGAGTTTCAGAAAGATCTTGTTTTTAATTTTTAACATCTTAATGAAATGGGGCTGTTGGGAACCCTGAAACCATCCTTATTTTATTGAATCCTTCCTCCTGAATATATTCCCTGTTGTCTCCTATGTCCCAGGCACTGTTGTAGGCATGGAGCGTTCAGCATAGAAAATAGGGCACCAAGCCTGCCCCTAGATTGCTCAAATTCTTTTCCTGTCCTTATCACTTTAGACTTCTTCTGTTCTCAGGCCACAGTTAATGGTGTGTAAAACTTTGTTCTTGGTCCTCATTTTTTCTACTAGTGGATAGACCTGTGTGATGTCTTACCTCTTGGAGAGATCTTTGTCTCTTCTGGTTTAAAGCTCTCTTTAAATTAAATGTCTCTCATTTGGAAATACCCCATCTTTGGAAGATTTGGATTATCCTTTTTATTCTACTGGGATACTTCTAGCTTCCCAAATAGCTACTTGAATCCAATCTGTTTTGGAGGCAACTAAAAAACTAACCCACCAGGTATGGGAACAGTGAATTACTAGGGATAAGAAATTCTAGATTGAAGGAGATTATAGATTCAGCCTAAGGGGAATTAAAAGCCCCAACATGATATTATTTATTTTCTTTGAACTTATGTTCTTCTTGTTGCCAAACCTTCCTGACAGTAGTGTCTTCTCAGTAAGCTGTAGTTGTACAAAAAATCCATGTTGATCCTAGAGGGGAAAACACCGTGAAATGCCACTGAGACTTCATGTTTTGAATTATTAGAGGAATGGCATTCCACAACCACCTCAACAGACATGAGTCACTGGTATAACAAAATGTCTTATGCTGATAAAATTTAAATTTCTAAATCTAATAACACAATAGAAACTTTAATATTTTACTGTATAATGAAATGAATTTCTAATTCTCCTTTTCAAGCCCTTATGCAAACCTTCTATGTAACTTGAGTCAGATTTGAGAGCAGCCCTTTACAGCTGACACCTGTAAGAAAAGGCAGGAGCTGCAGCAGATCAAATTTTTATTAATGTAGTAGGGATAAAGGATAATACATTTTGAAATAATTGCTTTGCATTTTTTCCTTTGGATTTCTCCATGTGTAATCAGGGAGTAATCAGCTTTAAGGTCCAGCATTGGGAGTGTAGTGGGCAAAAGGTGCCCAGCTCAGCTAGCAATCTGAGAGACACAGATTGGAATTGTTCCCTTTAAGGGTTAAGAAAGCTGGACCCCCACTGTGGTCCCTTGTTGGCCCCAGGAGCATGAACTGTGGCTTGCCCTCTGCACTCCCTTGGTCTCCAGGGTTGAGGGAAGCTTCTAGTATGTATGGAGCACTTTATAGATGATCTCATCATAGTAGTTGAAAGCATATGGGCAGGGCACCATCAGAATAAATCAGTTATTCTAGTGAATTGTGATTAGTAACTTAGGCACAGGTGGGTATGGTAATAGTTTGCCAGGGCTGCCATAACCAAGTACTGAGTGAATTTAATTTTTTTTTCTCACAGCTTTAGAGGCTGGAAGTCCAAGATCCAGACATTGGCAGGGTGGTGTGCTTCTGAGACTTTTCCTTTTGGCTTGCAGATGGCCGCTTTCTCCCCGTGTCCTCAGGTGGCTTTTCACCTGTGCAGAAGAATCCCTGATGTTTCTCCTTTGTGTGAATCTCCTTTGTTAAAAACAGATTATATGCAGGTTCACCCCAAAGATCTCCTCTTACCTTACCTCTTTAAAAGCCCTACATCTAAATATTATCCAGTTCTGAGGTACTGGGGGTTAGGGCTTCAACATACGAATTTGGGGAAAACACTGTTCAGTACATAACAGGTGCTACTAGATGCATTAGGGAAACCAAAGATTTGTCCAAATTATAAAGTAGCTTGATGTAATGTGGATCAGTAGAGAATATTGGTCACTTTTCTGTGCAATGGGCAATTTTCTTGTCTTGAAGGAAGGGTTGGAGATTAAGTATAAATTTGCATACTGAATGGCAACTTTTCTATTCATCTAATTTTTTGGGGGGAATGCATCTTAATTGAAATAGAGTTGACACACAAGTTTACATTAGTTTTAGGTTTTCATCTGGTTTTTGGAACCTATACACCTGAGCAGAGAACTGGAAGTTTTATTTTTTTTTCCCCATCTAAGAAACACCATAGGAAACAGATTGACACTTGGAGGGTCTGCAAAGAATTCTCCAGTTCTCATTCTTATGGTCTTACAAGTAAAATCCAAAATCTACAAAATTGGTCAAAATTCACCAAAACAGCCTTATATTAATGCCCCATTCTAAATTCTATAAGGATATCAAAGGACCATGAGCTATTTGAAGAAAGCTTCCAACATGAAAACTAACCAAACACACAGAAAATTGGAGGTAGAGGCAATGCAGAGAACATTCTTTTTTTTTAGTTGCCTTTTTTTTTTTTTTAAAGATTTTTATTTATTTACTTGACAGACAGATCACAAGTAGGCAGAGAGGCAGGCGGTGGGGGCGGGGGGGAAGTAGGCTCCCCGTCGAGCAGAGAGCCTGATTGGGGCTCTATCCCAGGACCCTGGGTCATGATCTGAGCCGAAGGCAGAGGCTTTAACCCACTCAGCCAACCAGGTGCCCCTGCAGAGAACATTCTTAACAAACAAACAAAAACAAAAAAGACAAATTTATGATCTGATAATTTTAAAAAGGAGAGGAAAATACTGAAATAGTACCCAAAAAAGTGCATAATAGAAATGATAGAAATGAGAAGATTTAAGTGTCAACCAGAGCATCTACTATCTAATAGTTCATAAAGAGAACAAGAACCAGAGAAGAGAAAATTCTCAAATGATAGAAAACTTCCCAAGAGTGAAGGTCCCTCAGAGTGCTTGCTATGGTGAACAAAAGATTCCTATGAAAACCTGCTGTTCAGTAGTAACACACTAAAGATGAAAACTTAAAGAAACTAAAGAGGGCAAATTTAGTGAATTGGGGAAAAAACATGGAGTTGGACCCTAGAAAGTAGTAAGTTCTAGAGCGATCCCTTCTAATTCTGATGAAAAAGGACCTTTTTTTTTTTTTTTTAAAGATAGAGGTTTTTTGTTTTGTTTTGTTTTGTTTTCTTAAGATCTTTGTTATTTGACAGAGATAGAGTAGAGTGTAAGTAAGCAGAGTGGCAGGGAGAGGGAGAAGCAGGCTCTCTGCTGCTGCAGGGAGCCTAACATGGGACTTGATCCCAGGATCCTGGGATCATGATCTGAGCTGAAAACAGCTGCCTAACCAACCGAGCCATGCAGGTGCCCCAATGAAAAGTGATTTTTAACCTGGGATTCTAGTCACAATCAAGTGGACCCTCAAATGTGAAAAACTTTTAAACCTGCAAGAACTCTAAACCTTTACCTCTGCTGTCCCCCTTCTCAGGAAGCTGCTGGAAGACCCAAACCACCAGCATAGACAGCACGAAGTGAAGATGATGAGCTGAGGGTCAGAGAGGGTCCCTCCAAGACACAGTAAGGATGTGGTGGGGGAATCTCAGCAACCAATTCAAATTACAAGAGGATGTTTTCTTGGGAAAAATGAAACAGATAGTTTACTTGATGTATTTGTGTAGGAAGTATTATTGAGAAGCATTTTCCTAAGCTGTTGGATCTGTTGAGCTGTTGGAATATTGAGCAATTATAGCCTCCAAAGAAAAGTATACAACAAATATTATCATGGTAATTTTTAAAAAATAATTACATTCAGAGTGATAGTATAAAGATATTAGCTAAATATGGAGACAAGACTAAGAAGAAAAAGGAACTGGAGATACTATAAGAAAATGAAATCGTCCTCCTCATGATAGGAATGTCTGAAATTAAGAAATAAAGTCTGTGTGTTTAATAACATGAAAATAAGTTAACCAAACATAGCTAAGTGATAGGGAGCTGCTATTTTATAAGGTTTTTCTGTTTTTAACCTATGTGCTATATTAAGAATAAAACTAAAAAGCTATAAAACAAATCAAAATAACAGATATATATATATAGTTTAATCCATTTAATGTATTTATATACCTTTATGGTCATATACTGATCTTATTACATAGCCTTATGTGAAGATATGCTAACATCTATTCTGTTCATGTGTTGGCATCATGCTTAATATGTACACATTAGAAACTTCGCTAACTACTTTATGTATAGTTTCTTAATTTTTGCAGTAACACTTTAAGAGATCGTACTACTCCATTTTAAAGATGGACAGTCTGAGGCTGAGAATGTCTTACACAAAGCCACATTGCTAATGTAATGCAGTGGTTCTCACCTTTAGGGAGCTTCTGAATGACTTGAAAGACATTAAATCAAACATGGCTGGGTCTTACCCTCAGATTTTCTGATTCACTGCTCTCAGATGGGGCCATAAGAAAAAAAAAATCCTAGGTGATGTAGGTGTTGTTGATGGTTCAGGGACTGAATGTGAGCTGAATTTGAGTTGGAAGAGTGGAAGAGTTGGAAGAGTGGAACCAATCACAAAGTATTGCTTCTCTAAAACCATACATAATAGGGAATATTGCTGTGTAGAGGCAGAGATGGGAAAAAAAAATTATCCTAAAGTCCTCAAATGAGTAGAAAGCAGGTTTTTAGGCCAAATATGCTAAACTGCATAGAGCTTCTGAACACCATAAAAATGATCTGAGATCATTCCTACATAGAGGTTGAGTGTTTTAGTGAACATTGCTAATGGGGCTAATGCTCACTGGAGCTAATCATGACTCTACCATACTGGTTGCCAATGACTAGTCTAGAAAAAGAGACATGACTCAATTCCAGCTGATAGGATCTGAGAGGAGTTCCCTGGATGGACTACTAGGAAACCCCTTCTGGCTCTTATAAAAGACCCACTTAGGAAGAGCTGTTGCCATGTCTAGATCTGAGGTTTATATTTATGGCAACAAGTTGGTACGCAGGAGAGAGCCATTCTGAGGACCATGCTGATGTCTTAAACAGTTGTGTAATGAAATTCCTGGTAATATTTTGGAGCTGCTGAGCTAAGCAAACCTGGAACTCCAAATTTGGATTTCTTTGCATATGAAAAAAAATTTCTTGCTATTGATAGCCAATTAAGGTGCTCACATCTATAGGCCCCCTAAGTGATAAAAGTCTATAAAGCTATGTGTTAGAGAATTGGAGCCTTAGTGAAAGCCAGTGAAAAGCTTAGTGAAAATTACTGGGAGTAACTTGGAGAAAAGTTGTGAGAGAGGATGAAGTTTAGTAAGGTGGAATGGATGAGTGGCAAGCCTTGGCTGCTAGAGGGAACTGTGTGTTTGGATACGGTGTGCATCAAGGTGTAATGTAATGTCATTCTTGCCATTTTATCCCCACCACTGATGTGGCTTCCCCCAGAATATCTGTGTACTCTGAAAAAGAATCTATAAGTAATTCAATGTAATAGTCTAGTAAAATACAGTATTATAATAGAACACTTTTAATATTCTAATACAGAGGATCTATCCTAGAAGGCTCAATCATGTCTGCTATATAGAGTTATCTAATCTAGAGCTACCTGCTATGTGGGCAACTTATTAATAGCCTAGTCTCTTAATTACCATGTAATGAACCACCCACAAATTTAATGGCTTCAGATAACAGCCAAGTGTGTGACTTATACTCTGTGGGTCAACACTTGGGGTCAGCCCCAGCTGGGTGGCTGTCTCCTGTATCTGTGGGGAGCTGCAGGACAGTTAGGCATGTCTGCGTCTGGTTGTTGGTTGTTACCTGGGCTGAAAGTAGTGGCTGCTTCATGTGGTCCGGCATTCTGGAGCAGGCTGGCTGGGCTTTTTCTGTTGGTGGTTGTAGAGGTCTAAGAGGCACACATCACCTCCCCCACATTCTGTTTGCCAAATCATATTGTAAGTCCAGCCCAGATTCAAGGGACAATAAAGAAAAACCTAGAAATAGCTTCTACTTTTTAATGAAACATCATGAAGGAAGGGTGGCATTTTTCTTACAAGTAACCTACTACATACAACGGAAAACGAAGCAGAGAACCATCTGACCAGTCAAGCAATGAACAGTTACTATGGGGGTGTGGGCAACAGCTTTGATTATATGGGAGGTAAAATAACCACTTTGCTCTGGACCACAGTCAGTTTTGCTGAAGCATGTGGGCAGGGACATCTGCCCAGTAGTTGAGCATTACTATGGGAAGGCAGGCAGTCAAGACTGTGGTAGAGCATTTGTTGAAATTGGGAGCAGTGAAAGAGCAGGAGTGAAATTTGAGTACCTTTACAGCACTGTTTTTGTTTATTGTTTTTTGTCTTTGTTCTGCCCCACCCCCCTGCCCAGAGCTAACAGAGAGATCATACCAAAGGAGGGGTGGTGTTGAGACTGGGTTGAGGTAGATGGGGAATGGGTAATTTCAGTATCCATGGGTCACATTTATACCTGCCACTTGTCTTAGAGACCTAGTAATGAGAAAATACATAGCATGATTCTATTACAAACTTCTACTTGTCTTCAACTGAATTAATTAGCCACTTGCAGTCCAGGACCTGCCTGGATTCTCCTGGTTTGTTGTCCTGGTTCCAGCTTTTTAACCTTTTCAGGAATCTGTTCTCCACCCATGACAATTGCATGGCAACTGGTTTTTTGGCATCAGACTATGCCAATTGTGTGGATTTCTCAGACTCATCACTCTGAAGATTTTGCAATTCATACTTCCAGTTTTTTTTTTAGTTCCAGTAATATCTTTTCTGATGATACATAGATTTGTATGTGTGTGTGAGTGTGTGTAATTGAGCTGAAGGGCTTGGATTCTTCTGTGATGTGTACTCCCTCAGACTGTATTTCTATGGGGAAATGATGCCATGCTCTAGTCTGTATGGTCTTTCTTGTATGTGCTATGTACAAATAATGGAAAGGTCTGTGGAGTTCATCTTATTCTTGGGCATTTGGAGAGAAGCTCCCACCTGATAGGCTTTGACCACCTCCATCAGTGTGTAAAATCAGATTCCTTAATATTTTGTCAAACATTCCCTTTTCCCTTCTTTCCTAGTAGGTTGTTTACCCATTGGTCAGTTGGGGATTTCACTTATAGTTTATCTGGAGTAAATAACATACATGAGCAAAGTAGTTACATACAAAGTCTTGATGGAAAACCTGTAAAGGGACTATCACTAGGGGTTGTCTTTGTAGAACACTAATACATGAACAGTGTAATGGAAAATTGAAGATGGCAGATTTTAGCAGGGAGGGTATCCTGGATAAATTCTCAAAGATGAAGAATAATGTATTTTAAATATACTTAGTATGTGCATGTATTAAATACAGAATGTAAATTAAAACCACAGATCTGTTTTAGAGGAAAGGTGAACTATAACAAAAAGAACAGCTAGTTCCTAAATAACCAGGTATAAAGGATTATTAATAGCTTCTAAAATTTTCTCATCACATTGAAAGGTTCAGTGTATAAGCTTTTCAAATAAATCATTCATTAAGCATTCAACAAATATTTCTGTGTTAAAAATGATCCAGGCTGTCCTATTAATAGGATGAGTTTTGGGAGTGATGGCATTTAGGGAAAACTTTGAATCAGCAAAGGCCTTTTCTGTTCCCTTTGCATTTCCAAATCGAATCCTGTTTTAGGAGTTCTAGTAATACTTTGGAGTGTGGGTTGTTCGGTGTGAAAATCCTATAGTGGGAACGTATTTGTTAGAATATATGTTTGGATGAAGGATGGGTAGATGATCTACAGATACAAGATACACAAGGTCTTTTTCACAAATCCCTAGAATGGTGACAGAAGAGCGTTAAGTTTGATCCCAGCTCTCCAGTTGGTCCAGAGCTCCCCTCTCCTATTTTCTGGTAAATTTGTGGAATAAGAAGGGAAGAAATAAGACAACCTTAAATATCATTTTAAAAAGCCAGAAATTGCTGGAAGAGTGGTGCGGGAGTGCACAGCAGGATCTGCTGGGTTTGGAGACTCAATGGGGCCATGCATAAGAGAGAGAAATGCTCGGTCACAGGCTGGGTGAGCTTGGAGTGCGGTGGGAGACCAGGGAGATGGGAGGGATTGACTGCTTTTCTCTGATGGTGCACTGAAGAGTGGGGCCTCAAGCTCTCAGTTCCTCTGAGCTGGAGATTTGGAGGCTACCATTTTCACTCTGGTCCTCAGGAACTCTACAGAAAGCGTTCAGGGAATGAAAGCTCCCAAGAGCGAACCTGAGCAGATTACTTAGCCTGGAGGTGAAATTCTGCCTCAGGCAAAGACATTTGAGAATCACTGCAACAGGCTCCTCCCCCAGAGGATCAGCAAGAATATCCAACCAAGACCAAGATCACCAATCAACGAGAACTGGGAACTCCAGATAGGGAAAAGCAATGCATAGAATTCATAGACTCTTTCCCTTGATCCTTCAGTCTTGCAAAGTGAATTTAAAAACAATTTTTTTCTATTTTTTTTTTACCTTTCCCTCTTCCCTTTTAACGTTTTTTAACTATTTTATCTTAACAATACCTTTTTAAAAATCTTTTTAAATTTTCATTGTTACAGTCATATTTTATCCCTTCATTGTATTTAAACTTATTTTATGTATACATATAGGTTTTTTTCTTTAAGATTTGGGGATACAGTATCTTCTATTAGATCAAAATATACCCTAAATCTAGCACATGGCTTTGTTCTAGTCTCCAGTTTGATCACATTCTCTCCTCTTTTTTCTTTTTTCAACCAACTTATCAATTCCTTTTTTAGAATATTAAAAAAATTTTCATCTTTACAGTCATATTCCACCTTATTGTGTTTACCCTTATTTTTTGTATATATATATGTTTTTCTTTCTTTAAAATACAGGGATATAGTTTCTTCTAAGAAATCCAGAATACACCTAAAATCTGTTCTAATCACCAGTGTTCTCTCTCTCTCTCTATATATATATATATATATTTAACTTTTATTTTTATTATTATTTCCCCCCTTTCTCCTCCCCCCCTTTTTGGATCTCTTCTGATTAGGTTAGTGTATATTTTTCTGGGGTCTTTGCCACCCTTTTAGTATTTTATTCTCTTACTCACATATTCATATCTGGATAAAATGACAAGGTGGAAAAACTCACCCCCCAAAAATGAACAAGAGGCAGTACTGATGGCTAGGGACCTAATCAATACAGTCATTGGCAATATGTCAGAGCTAAAGGTCAGAATGATGATTATCAGGGGGATAGCTAGGCTCAAAAAAGGCATGGAAGGTATTAGAGAATCCCTTTCTGGAGAAATAAAAAAACTAAAATCTAACCACATTGAAATCTAAAAAGCTATTAACGAAGTACAATAAAAAATGGAGGTTCTTACTGCTAGGATAAATGAGCAGAAGAGAAAATTAGTGATATGGAAGACCAAATGACAAAGAATAAAGAAGCTGAGAAAAAGAGAGACAAGCAACTACTGGACCATGAGGGGAGAATTCAAGAGATAAGTCATACCATAAAATGAAACTATATTAGATTAATTGGGATCCCAGAAGAAGAAGAAAAAGAGAGAGGGGCAAAAGGTTTCCTGGAGCAAATTATAGTAGAGAATTTCCCTAATATGGCAAAGGGAACAGGCATCAAAATAAATAAAAATAGGTCCATACCCTGTCTTCTAAGAGTAAAACTTACAAGTATTAGTGACAAAGAGAAAATCCTGAAAGCAGCTCAGGACAAGAAGTCTGTAACATACAATGGTAGAAATATTAGATTGGCAGCAGACTTATCCACAGAGACCTGGCAAGTCAGAAAGAACTGTCATGATATATACGGAGCACTAAATGAAAAAAAATATGCAGCCAAGAATACCATATCCAGCTAGGCTGTCATTGAAAAATAGAAGGAGAGATAAAACACTTCCAGGACAAGCAAAAATTAAAAGAATTTGCAAACACCAAACCAGCCTTACAGGAAATATTGAAAGGGGCCCTCTAAGCAAAGAGAGAACCTAAAAGTAGTAGACCAGAAAGGAACAGAGACAATATACAGTAACAGTTATCTAGGCAATATAATGGCACTAAATTCATATCTTTCAATAGTTACCCTGAATGTAAATGGGCTAAATGCCCTAATAAAAGAACACAGGGTATCAGAATGGATAAAAAAACAAAACCCACCGATATGCTGTCTACAAGAGACTCATTTTAGACCCAAAGACACCTCCAGATTTAAGCTGAGGGGGGTGGAAAACAATTGACCATTCTAATGGACTTCAAGAAAAAGCTGGGGTAGCAATCCTTATAACAGATAAATTAGATTTTAAGCCAAAAACTATATAGTAAGATATGAGAAAGGACACTGTGTCATACTTAAAGGGTCTGTCCAACAATATATAACAATTTTAAATATCTATGCCCCTAACATGGAAGCAGCCAATTATATAAATCAATTGATAACAGACTCAAAGAAACACATTGACAATAACACAATAATAGTAGGGAACTTTAACAACCCCCCTCACTGAAATGGACAGATCATCCAAGCAAAAGATCACCAAGGAAATAAAGATTTTAAATGACACACTGGGCCAGAAGGACATCACAGATATATTCAGAACATTCCATCCCAAAGCGACAGAATACACATTCTTCTCTAACACACATGGAACATTCTCCAGAATAGATCATATCCTGGGCCACAAATCAGGTCTCAACCATACCAAAAGACTGGGATCATTTCCTGAATATTTTCAGACCCCAGTGCTCTGAAGCCAGAAATCAATCACAAGAGGAAAGCTGGAAAGAACTCAAATACATGGAGGCTAAAGAACATCCTATTAAAGAATGAATGGGTCAACCAGGAAATTAAAGAATTGAAAAAATTCATGGAAACAAATGAAAATGAATATACACTGTTCAGAATCTTGGGACACAGCAAAGGCTGTTCTGAGAGGAAAGTATATAGCCATACAATCCTTTCTTAAGAAACAAGAAAGGTCTCAAAAATACAACCTAACCCTAAAGGAGCTGCAGAAAGAACAGCAAAAAAAGCCTAAACCCAGCAGGATAAGAAAAATCATAAAAATCAGAGCAGAAATCAATGAAATAGAAACCAAAAGAACAGTGGAACAAATCAATAAAACTAGGAGCTGGTTCTTTGAAAGAATAAGATTGATAAACCCCTGGCCAGGCTTATCAAAAAGAAAAAAGGAAGGACCCAAATAAATACAATCATGAATGAAAGAGGAGAGACCATAACCAACACTAAATAAGTACAAACCATTATAAAAACATATTATGAGCAACTATACGCCAGCAAATTTGACAATCTGGAATAAATGGATGCATTCCTAGAGACATATAATATAACTACCAAAACTGAACGAGGAAGAAATAGAAAACCTGAACAGACTCATAACCAGTAAGGAGATTGAAGCAGTCATCAAAAATCTTCCAACAAACAAGAACACAGGGCCAGATGGCTTCCCAGGGGAATTCTATCAAACATTTAAAGAATTAATACCTATTCTCCTGAAACTGTTCCAAAAAATAGAAATGGAAGGAAAACTTCCAATCTCATTTTATGAGGCCAGCATGACCTTGATCCCAAAACCAGACAAAGACCCCACCAAAAAGTAGAATTACAGAGCAATATCCTTGATGAACATGGATACAAAAATTCTTAACAAAATACTAACCAACAGAATCCAGCAGTACATTAAAAGGATTATTCGCCATGACCAAGTGAGATTTATTCCAGGGCTGCAAGGTTGGTTCAACATCTGCAAATCAATTAATGTGATGCAATACATTAATAAAAGAAAGAATAAGAACCATATGATATGATATTCTCAATAGATGCTGAAGAAGCATTTGACAAAGTAACAACATCCTTTCTTGATCAAAACTCTTCAAAGTGTAGGGATAGAAGGTACAAACCTCAATATCATCAACGCCATCTATGAAAAACCCAGAGCGAATATCATTCTCAATGGGGAAAAACTGAGAACTTTTCCCCTAAGGTCAGGAACATGGCAGGGATGTCCACTATCATCACTGCTATTCAACATACTGCTAGAAGTCCTAGCCTCAGACAACAAAAAGAAATAAAAGGCATCTGAATCGGCAAAGAAGTCAAATTCTCACTCTTTGCAGATGATACGATACTTTGTGTGGAAAACCCAAAAGACTCCACTCCAAAACTACTAGAACTCATACAGGAATTCAGTAAGGTGTCAGGATATAAAATCAATGCACAGAAATCAGTTACATTTCTATACACCAACAGCAAGACAGAAGAAAGAGAAATTAAAGAGTCGGTCCCATTTACAATTGATCCCCAAACCATAAGATACCTAGGAATAAACCTAACCAAAGAGGCAAAGAATCTGTATTCAGAAAACTATAGAGTACTCATGAAAGAAATTGAGGAAGACACAAAGAAATGGAAAAATATTCCATCTTCATGGATTGGAAGAACAAATATTGTGAAAAAGTCTATGTTACCTAAAGCGAACTATACATTTAATGCAATCCCTATCAAAACACCACCAATTTTTTTCAAAGAAATGGAACAAATAATCCTAAAATTTATATGGAACCAGAAAGGACCTTGCATAGCCAGAGGAATGTTGAAAAAGAAAGCCGAGGGACGCCTGGGTGGCTCAGTTGGTTAAGCAGCTGCCTTTGGCTCAGGTCATGATCCCAGCGTCCTGGGATCGAGTCCCACATCGGGCTCCTTGCTCAGCAGGGAGCCTGCTTCTCCCTCTGCCTCTGCATGCCATTCTGTCTGCCTGTGCTCACTCTCTCCCCCTCTCTCTCTCTGATAAATAAATAAAATCTTTAAAAAAAAAAAAAAAGAAAAAGAAAGCCGAAGTTGGTGGCATCATAATTCCAGACTTCAATCTCTATTACAAAGCTTCATCATCAAGATAGTATGGTACTGGCATAAAAACAGACACATAGATCAATGGAAAAGAATAGAGAGCCCAGAAATAGACCCTCAACTCTATGGTCAACTAATCTTTGACAAAGCAGGAAAGAAATGTCCAATGGAAAAAAGACAGTCTTTTCAAAAAATGGTGTTGGGAAAATTTGACAGCCACATGCAGAAGAATGAAACTGGGCCATTCCTTACACCACACATAAAAATAGATTTAAAATGGATGAATGACCTCAGTGTGAGACAAGAATCCATCAAAATCCTTGAGGAGAACATAGGCAGCAACCTTTTCGACCTCAGCCACAGCAACTTCTTCCTAGAAGCATAGCCAAAGGCAAGGGAAGCAAGGGCAAAAATGAAGTATTGGGACTTCATCAAGATCAAAAGCTTTTGCACCGCGAAAGAAACAGTCAACAAAACCAAAAGGCAACTGATAGAATCGGAGAAGATATTCACAAATGACATATCAGATAATGGGCCAGTATCAAAAATGTATAAAGAACTTATCAAACTGAACACCCAAAGAACAAAAAAATCCAATCAAGAAATGGGCAGAGGACATGAACAGACATTTCTGCAAGGAAGACATCCGGATGGCCAACAGACAAAGTGCTCCACATCACTGGGCTTCAGGGAAATACAAATCAAAACCACAATGAGACATCACCTCACACCAGTCAGAATGGCTAAAATTAACAAGTCAGGAAATGACTGGCGAGGAGATGTTGGCGAGGATGTGGAGAAAGGGGAGCCCCCCCTACTCTGTTGGTGGAAATGCAAGCTGGTGCGGCTACTCTGGAAAACAATATGGCAGTTCCTCAAAAAGCTGAAAATAGAGTTACCCTACAACCCCGCAATCACACTACTGGGTAATTATCCTAAAGATACAAATATAAGGATCCAAAGGGGCACGTGCCCCCAAATGTTTATAGCAGCAATGTCCACAATAGCTTAACTATGGAAAGAACCTAGACGTCCATCAACAGGTGAATGGATAAAGAAGAGGCAGTATACATATACAATGGAATACTAGCCATCAACATGAATGGCAGTCATCAAAAGAAATGAAATCTTGCCATTTGCAATGACATGAATGGAACTAGAGGGCGTTATGCTGAATAAAATAAGTCAATCAGAGAAAGATAATTATGCTCTGTCTAATATGAGGAATTTGAGAGGCAGAGTGGGGGGTTTGGGGATAGATAAGGAAAAAATGAAACAAGATGGGATCAGGAGGGAGACAAACCATAAGAGACTGGGGCACCTGGGTGGCTCAGTGGATTAAAGCCTCTGCCTTCGGCTCAGGTCATGATCCCAGGGTCTTGGGATCGAGCCCCACATTGGGCTCTCTGCTCAGCCTGCTTCCTCCATCTCTGCCTGCTTCTCTGCCTACTTGTGTTCTCTGTCTGTCAAATAAATAAATAAAATCTTAAAAAAAAAAAACAAAAAACTGAGGGTTGCTGGGGAAAGGAGGGGTAGGGAGAGGTGTTTGGGTGATGGACATTGGGGAAGGTATGTGTTATGGTGAGTGCTGTGAAATGTGTAAGCCTGATGATTCACAGACTTGTACCCCTGGGATGAACAATACATTATATGCTAATAAAAATAATTAAAAAAATAAATAAAAGCATAAACAAGTTCAAGAAAAGTACTAAATAAATAAATAAAAAGCCAGAAATCTCTAATCTCTGCCTTCCTCTCTTTTTCATTTCCTTAAAACACGCCCACCCACCCACTCACCACTCTGTTTGCTAGGAAGAAAATTAAGGAACTTTAACTAGTATTTTGAAATTTAAATCAAAGGCTTCAATATTCAAACTAATACATAAATCATGAAAATTTTGAGATACAGATACAATAGAACTTTGTTAGTGAAACGAGTTCTTTGTAGTAAAACTTCTGCTTGTGTTATATAACTATCTTTTTAGACTTACCCATTTTTTAACTTAGTCTCTAACTTTTAATCCCCAGTGTAGAGATCATACTTCATTGAAGAGTGCACTTCTTACACCTTGACAAAGCCTTTTCATCTTGCTAGTAGTAAATTGGCATTTTGTTTCCTTGTGTTGCTTTGAAGCATTTCACTTAAAGACTGAAAAAATACTTGTTTTATTTTTTTTTACTTTTTATTTTTTTTAATTTTTATTCTTCAGTATTCCAAAATTCATTGTTTATGTACCACACCAGGTTTACATATTTGCCATAGGAAAAGTTTCCGGTTTTAAATTCCAGAAAGTTTGATTTATACTTCTTATGTTTCCACTTTTGTTTGCTGTTTGATTACTGGGGTTCTTGATTATGATGTCTTTCTAAGTGTGGATCATGGAGCAGTAGCCATTTTGAGAATTTTACATTTTCTGACTATTACTCAAAGAAATGACTCTTATTGGATTGCATTCTAGGATATTAAATTATAAATGGTTTCTAAGGTTTCACACTTCCTCTTTTTCTTATTACCTTTGACATGAGTCCCCTGTATCTGGATAAATGTAGTTTTGAGATGGTAATAGAAATTGTACGCAATTCCTTAATTGCCTACCAAAATCCAACAAGTGCTGAAAACTGACAAATCTGTCCTAATTCATTTGGTAGCATCCTGACCTGTGCAGAGCTGGTTCATTGGTAAAACCAAACCTGAAATAATCTTTTATATAATTTTATTTAACCTTTGTAATCTTTCATCCCATGGAATACAAATATGTTTCACCAAAGAAACGTTAAGATGTTTGCTTATAGAGTACTGTCCCATGTGCTGCTGGGAGTTACCTATTTCTAGAATATAAAAATACATATAAAATATACACTTCTGCACTTTCTAAAATCTGATTTCTGAGTTCCCAAACCTACCTGATCCCAAGTATTACAGCAGGATTTTCAAAAGTAAAACAAAAAGACCCCAAAACTTTACAAATGTAAAATGAGTACATGTCAAAGATTGTATTCACCTCATTAATAAGGAAGCTAATAACTTAGGCTGCTTCAAAGGAGACTTTGAAAAATAGACTTCTCGAGACAAGCAATCCAAGGAATGCTGAAATTTGTGTGAATAGATTTAAAGGAGAGCTAATGGCTTACAAAGGCAAGAACTTTCACTCAACAGAAATCTATACATTATCAAGTAATTTCAAAATATCCATACTCTGACTAAATATTAAATAACAAAGTTATGTAGAGGTGTGTTCTCCTAGATATTTATAGAATCCTTAAACAATGACACTGAAAGGACCTCATCCTCAAGATTTTTACTTCCAGATTTTGAATTTTTCTCCACTGCTTCCCCGTCCCCTCAGAAATAATCTCTAGGGTCACCTGGGTGGCTCAGTGGGTTGAGCCTCTGCCCTCGGCCCAGGTCATGGCTTCAGGGTCCTGGGATCCAGCCCCGCATGGGGCTCTCTCCTCAGCAGGGAGCCTGCTTCCTCCTCTTTCTCTGCCTGCCTCTCTGCCCATTTGTGATCTCTCTCTGTTAAATAAATAAATAAAAATCTTTAAAAAAAAAACATAATCTCTAAAGTTCATTAATATCAAGTTAGCCTTATGTGTCTACACCTCTTGCTGCATGTAGTCTTTTGTAAACTAATGAAAAAATTTAACTCTTGCAATTTTTAAAAAATATTCTATTTGAGAAAGAGAACACAAGCAGGAGAGGGGGAGAGGGAGAAGAAGGCTCCAAGCGTAGCAGGGTGCCCAGTGTGGGGCTCGATCATAGGACCCCGGGATCATGACTTAAGCCAAAAGCAGATACTTAACCAATTGAGCCACCCACATTCCCCAACTCTTGGAATTTTCTAAAGGAATCTTGACTTGGACCCTTAAAACCTCTATTTTACTCTTCTGTTTTGAGTCTAGGAAACCAATGTCAAGAATCTCCCTTCATGAAATTTCACCTATATGTTGGGTGAAATGCTATCTCCTAGATAGTCCCAACATTTTATAAGCTGCTGACTCCTGGAAAGTGTCCTTTCTTATCACTGTGACCTAAGCAATAGACCAGGTTTGCAATGCAAAAGACCGAAGCAATGGCAGTTTTCCTACAAGGGATTGCTAGCCATTGGCTTCATATCTCAAGTATGATTTTTATTGGTAAGCTTGTTAATGCCATAGCAAATAAGACTCATTTTCCAATGTGATCCTTTGGATATGGTCTTAGTTGCATAGTTAATTTGTACAGATTAATTATCCTAGTAAGGACAGATTCCTTGAATAAAAGTAAATTACCATATCTTCCTTAAAAGGAGAAACAAATAACCATATTTTCTTTTCTTTCTTTCTTTTTTTTTTTTTTAAATTTATTTGACAGAGAGAGAGATCACAAGGAGACAGCGAGGCAGGAAGAGAGAGGGGAGGAAGTAGGGCTCCCTGCTGAGTAGAGAGCCCCATGCAGGGCTGGATCCCAGGACCCGGAGACCATGGCCTGAGCCAAGGGCAGAGGCTCAGCCCACTGAGCCACCAATAACCTAAAAATGTAGTATGAAATTCTTTATTGCAATGAAATATATAAATCTTCTGTGTTTCTTCTGAAAATAGGAATTTGTATGGGCTTGATGATCTTTCAGTGAGTTCTGTAAGGCAAGAGTTTTCAAACTTCATCAGATTGCTGGACTTCACCCTAAGAGTTTCTCATCTGATAGGTCTGAGTTGGGGCTCTAGGATTTGCATTTCCAGCAAGGTCCCAGGTAATGCTGATGCTTCTGGCCTGGGGACCACACTTTGGGAAAAACGATAAAAAGTATAATGTTAAACAACTTTTTGAATATTTAATCTATACAATTATCCTTTCATTTAACAACTTGGTGTTCTTTTTTTTTTTTTTAAGATTTTATTTTTTATTTATTTGACAGACTGAGATCACAAGTAGACAGAGAGGCAGGCAGAGAGATAGGAGGAAGCAGGCTCCCCGCTGAGCAGAGAGCCCAACGTGGGGCTCAATCCCAGGACCCTGGGATCATGACCTGAGCCGAAGGCAGAGGCTTTAACCCACTGAGCCACCCAGGCGCCCCACAACTTGGTGTTCTTATAGAACATACCAAACATGCCGTATCTTTTACAGTATTCCTCTTTTGATAAGGCAAAAAAATATGTCATCCAGAGGCTGAATGGGAAATCTCAGTTAGCTTAAGACAACAAAAATACCTTGAAATTTGTGTTTTTCTAAGTAGGGCTTCTGACATTGAAGGCAAAAAAGAGTTCCAAGAGCTCTCTGAAGCCATTAACCATTAAACCATTAAAAGAGGCTCCATGGTTTCCTGAGATGAAGTAATTGACTACCTATTGAATACCATATAGTATTTCAAAATGAGCATAGTAGAGGGAATATGACTGGAGAGAATTATGGTGGACATGAGGATGAGCTGCCCAGGTTGTTGTTCAGGGAGGGAGCTGTTGCCCATGTGTCAGCATGTAGCCTTGAGATCTGCGCTGCCTTGTCCTCGCACAGTCTTTCCCAGGGTGGTCCGTATCCAGTGATCCCAGGTAGAAAGCCTGGCTAGTCTGGCTTAACACTGGATGTTCTGATGAGCCATGTTCCAGAACTTCCCGGTTGGTTGAAGTGCTGTGGAGCCTACATCCCCAATTCTTGCTAGTGCCCTCCTCTGCTGCTGCCCTGCCCTCTCCATAGGTATTGACCCCTGTATACGAACAGTCTCAACATCTGTCCATGTGCAAACTCCATCTGAGCTTAGCGCTTTCATGAATGAACAGATGTTTTCCTTTTTTTTTTTTTTTTTAAAATAGACTTGATAAAGTAGCACAAAGCACAGAAAATTATCTTGGTGAGTAGAATCGTATTTTGACAGACTATCCAGAAGTAAAAAAACATTTTCCTACCTATTAAGACTATTTTGGGGCGCCTGGGTGGCTCAGTGGGTTAAAGCTTCTGCTTTTGGTTCGGGTCATGATCCCACTGGGATCGAGCCTTGGGGCTCTCTGCTCAGCAGGGAGCCTGCTTCCTCCTCTCTCTGCCTGCCTCTCTGCCTACTTGTGATCTCTGTCTGTCAAATAAATAAATAAAATCTTAAAAAAAAAAGACTAAATATTTCAAAATTACTTTCCATTTTAACAGCGAGAAAGGCCAAGTTCTTGTTTGGATCCATAAACATTTGGCAGCAAAGGATTCTCAAGTTCTTTTACAAAGTGACCTGAAAAACACCATCAAAATGAAGCAAACTTTGTCAAATTAACATTTCATTAGTTTTCTTAAGACTCAGGTATTATACACCAAGGTAAATAAAATTCAGTTCTCTCAAAACATGTGCAACTTGGTATACGAACTCAAATTTTATTCTCCCCTGTGTTTCATATTCTGGAGTACCATTCTCATTTCTATCCCATTACCTTGTACGCATTTGTATTTCTCTGATGTTCCTGCTCCTTGTATAATTTCCGTTTCCCGTAGAACTTTTACAAAATTAAGTTCCATTTTTGCGGAGAGGTAGGTAATTGATCATTGCTTATCACAGTTTAGCAAACTAGCAAAGCTCAGTCCCAATAGCCATAAATATCCAGTTTTATATAATTCTTCAGGGGCAAAAACAAGTACATCTAGTAGCATTCAAAATTATAACCACTCTGGAAGATCTTAAAGAAGTAAAGTTAGTATATTAAGTTTGTGCATGGGTTTCAGTGTTTGTTTTGCTTAGAAATTGTCCCGGTATCTGGAGATTATCCAATAAACTGTCTAAAATCAACCTAAGATTTAGTTAATGAGGGATCTGGGAAATTATGTTTAAGCTGAAACTCTACAGAACATACTTTTTTTTTTTTAATTTTTTACTCTCCTTACCCATAGTTTTTGTCTGTCATACTTTACATCCTTTTATTTTGTGAGCTCCTTGACTGATTTATAGTTGTAACTGATTTTACAGCTTTTGTGCTTTAACCTCCATCCTGGTTTTTTAAGTGACTGGTCTACTTCTAATATGTGTGTATGCCTGTGAAATTCTTTCCTACCTTTCTTACTCCTGATTGTAGTTTTTCCTTTCCACTCACAGTATTTCCTTTAACCTTTTCTGTAAGGCTGATTTAGTGGTGAATTTCTTAACTTTTGTTTGGCTGAAAAACTCTCTCCTATTCTGAATGATACCCTTTCTGGATAGAGCATTCTTGGCAGCAGATTTTCCCTGTTCAGCACTTTGCTGCCAGAAGAAGTGGCATGATCTACTCAGTTTTTGCTGAAAAATCAGCGAAGCCTCGTGGGATTTCCCTTGCATATAACTGTCGCTGTTTTCAAAACTCTGTCACTATTTGCTATTTAAATTACTGTGTTTTGATGTGAACATCCTTGCGTTGATTTTTGTTAGGGAATTTCTTGCCTCCTGAATGTCATTTTCCTTCCCCAGATTAGGGAAGTTTACAGGTATTTCTTCAAATAAATTTTCTGTCCCCTTTTCTTCTACTTCTGGGAAACCTCTAATGTGAATGTTGTTACATTCAATGGTGTCATTCAGTTCCCTTAATCTTCTTCTTTACTCTCTTCTTCAGCCTGGTTGCTTTCCATTACTCTGTCTTCCAGGTTGCTGGTCTGTTCTCTTTCCTCGAACTGTTCCTCTGCTTTTGCTATTGATGCCCTCTAGTGTATCTTAAATTTTAGTTTCAGAGTTTTTCATGTCCAATTGGTTCTTAGACTTTCTATCTTTGTTGAAGGTCTCACAAGATCCTCCACTATTTTCTCATATCCAGGGAGTATCTTTATGATCATCACTTGGACTTCTGGATCAGGCATATTATCTCTTCCATTTAACTCTTTTGTTGTGATTTTTGTCCTGTTCTTTCATTTGGGACATGGACCTGTTTTCTTATTTTGCACAGTCAGCTAACTCTCCTGATCTTGAAAGTAGTGGCCTTATGATGAAGAGGTCCTGTAGTGCCCTGCAGTGTTGTGTTCCCTGTTCCCAGAACCAAACACTTTGGGGGAGGGCATCTCCTAGGTATTGCTGAGCCACATTTGTCTTTAGTCCAGTTGTCCGCAACGGCTCTTTGCCTGTTGTGGACGGGGTTTGCTTCATTAGCTGTTAGGAGACCAGTCTAGGGCTGCCTTATATTATTCATAATCTTAATATAAGGGTAGTATTAGCTTATTAGATCAATAAACCAATGTAACAAGTTTTTGGAAATTAATAAAAACAAAATCCAACCCTTAAAAATGTGTCCTTTTATAATACTGAACTATGATATAATCACAGAAAAATACATTGCTGTTTTCTTAACCCAGACTATCAAACCAGTCTTACTTATCCAGTAGTTCATCTTGATTATGTGAACTTGAATTTTTATATAACTATGCTTCTGGGCAAGCAGTTTACTTGTTTTGTCTTAAAAGGCCATCATATTTAAAGTTCAGTTTATTTTCTAGAGAAATCTTAAGAATGCTTCACTTATGTAAGTTATTAATCTCTATAAACACAAAACAGGCTTCTCCAGATTTTTGTCATTTAATTTATTAATACCCTTCCGAGGTAGGGCAATACTTCAAATATATAGAGAGGGAGGGTAAAGCTTTTTTTCAAGAGTAGACATATGGATGCATACTTCACTTATCTTGAGCCACAAATCAAGGTAAACAGAAACCTGTAAGAGCTGTTTTCTTATTTAATGTGTGCAAAATATTTTTTTAATTGACATGAGAACATCAAGGGACAAAGTTTTCTCTCCTGACAGAGTAGATGTCTATCATCTTGATAGAGATCACCACACTGTCAAACCATAAAACCAGATCCCTACTGCTGTTAGCAATGGGAAATAATGTATTGGCTCTGCACAGACTAGTTGGAACCAAATGTAGCGAAGAATCACAAGCAAAACAAAAACACAGGCAGGAAACTAAAAAGAGAAACAGAGTCAGCTAGAGTCTCCTGCTGCTTGAAATTCATGCTGGGCACCAAGAAAATATGTGACTGGGCTGAAGCAGCACAAGAAATTGCATTTCTTGACCAACAGCGCTTAATTGGCTTTGGCAGGTAAGTACATTTGGGCATCTCAGTAGAATCTCTAAAGCTATGGAAACACAGCTCTCAAAATAAAAACCTGACTTGCCTACAAATGAATACATGTCAATATTTTGATTCAGCCCATTGCTTAATGAAGGAAATAGTCAGATGGTGAGGTGGGCTCAAGAGAGAATTTGAGAAGTGGAAATTTATATGTAATCAGATTAAAGAATATTGGAATAAATTTGCTCATAGAGACAAACCTGTTTAATATCTGATAGGTCAACAGGACTCTAACCTTTTGGATTCTCTTTCCTATGGATAGAAACTTAGAAGTTCACATGTAACTTTGCAATGTGTAGATGCTAATTAAACATCGAATAGCAGATGCTTTCCCTTACAAAATTTTCTGTAGGCAAACCTATTAATAGGGCTGAAATAACTATCTTTACTTACAAAATTTGGCAACTTTAAGGAAATTCTTTTTTTTTTAAGATTTTTTATTTATTTATTTGACAGACAGAGATCATAAGTAGGCAGAGAGGCAGGCACAGAGAGAGAGAGGTAAGCAGGCTCCCTGCTGAGTAGAGAGCCTGATGTGGGGCTCGATCCCAGGACCCTGGGACCATGACCTGTGCTGAAGGCAGAGGCTTAACCCACTGAGCCACCCAGGCGCCCCAACTTTAAGGAAATTCTTTGTCTCTAGATTTGAATTTGCTCAGGCAGCTTTGGTTACATTATTCAGTATATGTTGGTTTGTGAATTTGTCTGTGAAGGTTCACTTTTTCCCCTTCACAATATCTTGGTCATCAAAATAAAGTGTGCTTAAATTGCCAGGAAGCTCTGTTTGACCTATTCAGTACTTAAAACAGTTAGGATTCTAGTACAGTTTCTCAAAGGCTGTTCTGTGAGACCGCTATGTTGGAATCACCTAGGATGCTTGTTAAACAATTCATGGCTAGGTCTCAAGCCTACTGAATCCATCTCTAGGGGGCGTGGCCTAGGAATATGCATCCTAAAAATCATTCTAAGTGATTCTTATGGCCATAAAGGTTATAATCACTTGTCCAGGAGAAGGAAAATGGGCCCGCTTTAAAATAAGTTAATACCAAGAAAGTCTCAAGAAAATAGACCTAAATCATTTTATGCCTCCAGAGATCAAGTCACTGTTTGAGCAAAAAGGGTTATTGTTGACTGACTATTCCAGGGTTAAAATCGTGTATGTACTTAAGGGACCTAGCATCTCACTAAGGTATTGGTGTTCCTGACTGCTATTTATGTAATCTTAAGTGTGATATTGAAAGCTCTTGTTGGTTTACAATCTTTAATTTAACCTTCATGTAAAGTTGATAGTGATCTTTGCTATGGAACAAAATCCCGGCCTCAAAGGAAAGAGGGTCGATTTGTCACAAGATGTGTGTGTGCTGTGGGAGAGACTGAGTGGAATCCTCTTTAAGAAAGATGCTAGCAGATTTCTTCTTCTGTCTTCTTTGTTCCTTGCCAACATAAAATCCAACCATCAGATATTGTGTTTGAATAGAAAATGTCCAGGACCAGTACTAGAGTTGAGTTGGGCATTTTCATAAAAGCAAGTCAATTGTAGTGGGACATTTATTAATTTTAAAGGTATCATCTTTTATTCCATGGTCTGTGTCAAAAATAAGCACTTGCTAAATTAATACTTCATCACATTTAAAAATGGAGCCCTTACGGCTCTCATCAGCTGTTGGTTTATTGGTGTGGGTGTGTTCGGGGAGGGGAATGAAGAGGGGTGGGCAGAGAAGGAAAGATATACATATTAAAGGTTAAACAAATAGAATTATGAAGTGAAAAAGAATGGCAAATCTCATTCTTTATCCCAAGTCATTTTAAAAACAATTTCTTCCTGGCCAGAACCTTTAGGCAATAATATCAAGATGATTGCAAATAGTATTTTGAGATCTATTTTACTCGAAAAAATTCATTTTCTTTGCAACAGACCTCCAGTTCCTTTTTACTTTAAAATCCCTTTATCAACAGGCAGAGAAAAACAGGCTAGGGAATGTGTCTTCAGCAGGAATTGAGGTTTGGGGCCAGAAAAAAATGCAAGAGATCTAAAATCTTTCCATTGAACTGTCAAAGTAGTCCTGAATTAATAGGAGCTGAATTTTATTGGCTTTGACCTGATTTTCCTGCTGGAGCTAATCAGTAGAAGGCTGGTAGCAGGAGTTCTGGAGGCTTAGCAGTTTCCCTTAGCCACTTATTAGCTATGCATCTGCTTATTGTCATCTGGGATCCCCAAAGCCCACATACTTCACAGCAGAGCTTGCTTTCACCATTCTAGCAGCTTCTTCAGAGCACCAGGCCCCAAAGATATGTACATCGTTAAAATAAGATTAAGAAAAGAAAACAAAACAAAACAATAAACAGAATAGGTGGTGGTGTCAGAGCTGCCTTAGACTTGGGCAAGAGAGATGCCTTTTTAGAAGCCTATGCTTTTAGAGGGCCTTTGCTGGAGCCTTCCCTGGGCTGTGTCCTTCCTCTAGAAAGTGAGGCTGTAGGCCAAAGGGATGTGTGTACACTCGGCCCATGGTCTCCTGGAGAGAAAGACCAAGCTTTTCTATCCACCTGTGGGTAAGAACTATCACACCTGCCTTTTAAAGAAATTTCCTATTGAGGAATGACCAATACTTCTGTAAAATACAAAATTTTATACTTGGATCCTATACCTAATCAGCCATGCTGATTGCTGTGAAAGACTCTAAATTCTGGCTTTCAGTCTACAGTGACTTGGTGCAGACTGTAATCGTCTAAGAACCAGCAGGGTTTCAAAGATTGTACTTTATTTTTGTTTGTTTATTTTTTAAAGATTTTATTTATTTGACAGAGAGACACAGTGAGAGAAGGAACTTGAACAGGGGAAATGGGAGAAGGAGAAGCGGAGCAGGGAGCCCAATGTGGGGCTCAATCCTAGGACCCTGGCATCATGACTTGAGTCGAAGGTGGACACTTAACCATTGAGCCACCAGGTGCTCTTCAAAAATTGTACTTTAAATAGTATGTTCTACACCATGCATGGGTCCCCAGAGTCTTCTTCCCCAAGGATCGGAGCTTGCTTCAGGATCTAGGTAGAACTTTTTCCTAAATCTAGACTCTGGAGGTAGACCACACAACTAAATAGCTGAGCGACAGCTAGGGAGGGTTAGGGGCATGGTCATTGTGAATAATGTTTGAACGTGCGGGTAGGTTACCACAAAAGTGTGTGTGCCAGGCCTCTGGCAGTTTGGGGTAGAACCAGGACTTGAAAGAGTCAGACATAAGAGGAGAGAGAGGGTGCCATGCTCTGAGTGGAGATCTTCTAAATGTGAACCTGGTCTTCTAGGCCTTCTAAAATGTATTTGGGCAGAAGTGTAGAACATATTTAATAGCTTGTTAGATTGATTTATTCTTTTTCTTATTTAGATGTAAGGCATATGGACTTTGATTTGTGTTCTTGTCCAGGGTCCTACAAGTGGGAAAGGAAAGGTCTGAGTATGGTCCAGAACTTTACTTGGCAGATAACAAAGTCCCTTTAATAAATTCAGATTTTATTAATACATGTCATTATTTAAAAGTCCTAGGGGGTGGGGTGCCTGAGTGGCTCAGTCATTAAGCATCTGCCTTCTGCTCAGGTTATGGTCCTAGGGTCCTGGGATCAAGCCTTACACTGGGTTCTCTGCTCAGCGGGCAGACTGCTTCTCCCTCTCCTACTCCCCTTGCTTGTGTTCCCTCTCTCACTGTCTTTCTCTGTGTCAAATAAAATCTTCAAAAAAAAGTCCTTGGGGGTGCTCCCTTTTTTCTCTGGAGTTTGTACGTTTTAAAGACCCTGGGCTTCAGGATTGACCATGTAGATGAGGATCTACGCTCCTCTTACGCTGCATATGTTCTAACACAAAAAATTAATGCAAGTTAAATTAATCATGATTCTTACTCATCTGTAAAATGGGCACGATAACTTTATATGTCTGCTGGGGCTATGTTAAGATTAAATGTATAACGTTTTTAAAGTGCCTGGTACGTGGTAAATGGTAGCTGCCATTTTTATGAATTTTCCACAATTGAAGCCATCTTGCAGTACTGGATATATTTTTCAGTGTAATTTTAGAGTTACGGTAGATTGGTGACCTATGTGCCAACAAGTGGAACTTAGACCAATAAACTTTCTCACTAAAACTGAAAATCTAGTCCTGTATAGGACAAAACCAATCACAAGATCCATGTCTGTCAATTTAAGCATTTACCTATGTGGGAAATGGTATTCTTAATTTTGAGTTTGAGGGTTTTGCCTAATTTGAATAATACGCCGCTGATGGAAGTCCTTTGCCTATTCTGGTCTTGGTGTTCTCTGCTTAGCTTTTAAATGGGGATTAAATTTTAACAAACCCTCAATTGTATGCTTATGTTATCTCAGAATGTTCTATCAGGCATTATAAATAATTCCTAGGCAATATTGAGAATGGCTTTAAGCCATTTTTAGAACTGGATGAGAATTATTTACAATACCCTGTTCATACACTTTGCCTATTGTATGTTCATTATGTGTTTTCCTTAAAATCCTCTAAAACAGGGAGGATACCACTGCTACCCAGGGGTTTATTCCTGTGGCAAGTCAAGGATGGTGATAAACATTTTTTTTTGCCTCTCCAAAGCCTAAATGAACTTGCAGTTCCATGAACTCACCATCGTCTAATTCATATCCAGGTATGATTCACACCACTCATCTGGAGCTTCTTGTCTCTTCTCTTTTTGTCCACAGTGCCCATCTCTTTACTAATCCTTATCAACCTAGAGAGCTTTCTCTTGCCTTGAAGTTCGGTTTAAGCAGCGCATCCTACAAGTACCTATACTTACCTCTGTTCTGTGTATTGGTTTGTCTCTACCATTGCACTCAAAGCTTATCAAAGACAGAGACGGTCTTGTTAAGTAAGTATCTGTCTACACAGACCAAGTGATGGGAAGTATTAACAAGCCCCGCCAGCTGATCGAATGCTGCTCCAGGGGGTCCGTTGCTGTGGCAGAGTGAAGGAGAAACTAGGAGAGACTTCTGAATGGACCAAAAGATTAGTAGGGGTCTTTAGCGAAACGGCATATGTTCTATAGAGCACATTCTTCAAGACTAGCTGATTCTGGGGAGTTTGAATCTTTCACTACCTTTGAGCTATCCTGTAACTCTAGAGAGTGAAGTAGTAGAAAACTTATAGTAATGCAAATGTCTGTAGACAAGGAAAATATACCATCTGTATGCTCAATTGCCTTCTCTCCCTCCTCGGTAGAAGCCAGTGTTGTTACCTCTTAAGTGAATAAATTTTAACATAGCACATGAACTTATACATTTGATCTTTGAATTCTCCTTTGACCCAGTTAGAACACCTTTTCTGATTCCTTCATTTGTTAACTAAATATCTTTGACAAGCATGTGTTTTATGTCTGTAGGAGAGTCTCTTTACCTTTTTCCTTTTAAAAATTACCCTTAAATAGTTGTGGAAATCTTCCACTGGGATTATGTAAGGAAAAAAAAGCCTAAGGAAAAACAAAGCTTCCCCTCTCATGAAAGAACTTAAGTTCTTTCTAATTGTGGTATCCTTATGTTTACTTTTAAATGCTTTATTGTTACTTTGATTAAATAGGAAACAAGTACTTTCAGGAATCTATATAAGGTCCTATGTTAATCAAATGCCCAAATTTCCTCTTTATTTTTTGCCTTCAAAAAGTCAAATTCTTTAAACAGAAAAAAGACCTTTCAGGATATCTTTTATACCTAAGCTATATTTGAGATTTCCCAGAAGATCTCTAGAAAATTACAATGATTTGTTCCTATAAAGTAATGCCAGAAATAATTAGGTTTGTATAATGACTTACCAAATCAGAAGACATGCCAGGATTTCCCTAGGTTACATTTGAATACATAACATGTATTAATATAAATATTTCAGATATTGTGTATTTTCATGGGAAATCCTAGAGATTGTCCAGTGCCCTCTTGGTGCATGAGTTCGTATTGACCAGAATTCTAGTGGTAGTTCACCTGATAATATTAGGCAAAAGCAGTGTTGCCAGTCAACTTCAGTTATTTTAAATGCTTACTTGGAATGAACTTGCTTCTTTCCCCCAGCTTTATAGAGACATACATTGTGAATTTAGGTATACAATGTGGTGATTTTATTACACAGTATTTACCACAGAATACTTGATTACACAATATTACACAATGTTTATTACACATATAATTACCACAATGAAATTAACACAAAAATCCCTCACATCACTTTTTGTAGTGAGAACATTTAAGATTTACAATCCTAGCAACTTTGAAGTATATAATGTATTAACTATAGTCCTTCTATAGTTAAGGTTCTATAGAACCCTATAACCGGAAGTTTGTACCCTTTACCGATGTCTCCCTATTTTCCTTACCTGAGTCAGCCCCTAGGCAACCACCATTTTATGCGGAGTTCAGGTGTTTTTAAGATTCCACATATAAATGGGATCATACATTATTTGCCTTTCTCTAGCTTATTTCACTTAGTGTAATGCTCTCAAGGTCTTTCCATTTAGTCGCAAACTGAAGGATTCCTTTTTTTTTTTTTTTTTTTAACGGCTGAACATTTGTGTGTTCATTCATCCATTGATGAACACATCTGTTTCCATGTCTTGGCTGCTGTGAATAATACTGTAATGAACACAGGGGTGAAGATCTCTGATATCATGATTTCATTTCCTTTGGATACATACGCAGAAGTGTAATTGCTGGGATTTTTTAAAAAAAATTTTATTTATTTATTTGACAGAGAGAGATCATAAGTAGACAGAGAGGCAGGCAGAGAAAGAGAGAGGGAAGCAGGCTCCCTGCTGAGCAGAGAGCCCGATGTGGGACTCAATCCCAGGACCCTGAGATCATGACCTGAGCCGAAGGCAGCAGCTTAACCCGCTGGTCCTTTTAGTATTAATTTTTTTCAGGAATCTCCATATTTTCCATAGTGTCACACCAATTGGTATTCCCACCAATCGTGCACAAGGGTTCCCTTATCTCTACTTCTCCAATGCCTGCTCTCTCTTGTCTTTTTGATAATCTGCTTTAGTTTGAATGTAGCATTTTTTAGGCCAGTGATTCTAAATTGGAGAAGCATATCAGACCTACCCATAGTTCTATAAAAATACAGGTGTCTAAGCTCTACTCCAGAGTTACTGCATTTCATTACTTGACATTATGTAATATCTCAGGATTATTGTATGTCGTAACACAAGATTTCCTTTATAAAAATTCACGTTTTTATAAGTCAGGTACAACATTTGAAAATAGACTCACTCATTACCCTCAGACATTTTGCCTAAAAACATGGTTTGCAATGGCTTTGTTTTGTTTGCAGCACACAATCCCAATTCCTTGTTAATCACTTTACTCTGAGCTTTCCCCAGATCTTTTGAAAATTAAAGTAATAATCTCACCTGTGTTACCTTTCATCTATGAATTTCGGTTGGCTGATTCTCCCCTGCGTTAGTGGAGTTTGTGTCTTTAACAAAGCTCTCTTGATACTCCAGGTACTTCAAACTATTGACTCTTCTAAGTAGTCTTGTGTACAGATGGTGTTGCTTGCCAGTGGGCTGACTCAGGATTTTCAAGCTTTCTTTAGTCAAGAAGCAGACGGCTTCCTGAGTGTGCTAACTCAAGATTTAGCAGAACATGACTTAATTACATAGGACTGAATGAACTGATGAGGGCATTTTTATTATGGGTGTTTGTTTGGAACATTGATTTTTTTTTTAATGTTATGTAAGCAAGTTCTTCTTTTTTTAGGCTATCTGTAACAAATAACTTAGCAGACCCTGCCATTGTAAACACATACGGCACCTTCAAATGATGTCTGATTCTCACTAAGTCCTTTCTCTACTGGAAACGTGAAGCTTACTAAATTTCTTTACTGTTTGACAGTGTAATTTACATATATTCAATAAGAACATGTCCTTTGTACTGGGAGATGATTGGAAAAATTGCTATAGAGCCAAAGTATGGCCTGGAATGTCTTGGGAATTGTTCTCGTTTAATCAGGTTTGATGGTCCCTTTTAAGGGATGTAAAGTGGACTTATGTAGGGCTTTCTTAGGAGTAGATGCTTAAAAAGCTTCTCAAGGAAAAGTGGCCTGCAAACTAATATAAGTGGGCCCAGTCTTTACAGGTAGTAAGGAAGACCAACCACTTCCTGGGAAGCCAGGGGCCTTGAGACAGGGAGTCACCCAGATTTATAGGTACTGCAGGTTAAACTTGATGAGTTTTGGGGGCTTGGATTCCAGCCTTGACGTAGTACATGCTAGAAACGTTAAATCCAACCTGAAATTCCTTGTGAAAATTTCCCACCAGGGATGCACTTGGGTGGCTCAGTTGGTTGAGGGTCAGACTTGATTTTTGGTTCAGGTCATAGTCTGGAGGTCGTGGGATCAAGCCCCTGTGTTGGGCTCCTTGCTCAACAGTCTGCTTGAGAATTCTTTCTCTCCCTCTGCCCCTCCTCCTGCTCATGCTTGTGTAGGTGCTCTCTCTAAAATCTTAAAAAAAAAAAAAAGAAGAAACCAAAAAACAAAAAACTAAACTTTCTACCAGTTAGTTTTGTGATTATTCAATACTATAGAGCTCTAGATTTCCAAAGAAAACTTGAAAAACCCTCATGCTGCATCTATGCAAATGAAGCCAAGTCAAATGAGACCATAAGGATGACTTTTCTTCAGGATTATTCTTGATCAAGGGAGGAAGACTACCAAGAAATCATGAAAACTTAATTTGGCCTAGAAGATTACCAGAAATCTTCAGTGTAAAACTAAGCATTATTTAGAATGTTCACAATTATGATTCTATGGGCCTCTTGTCTTTGAGTTACTGTACAACTCTATAGCAATTACTAAATATAAGTAAGTCCATAGAAGTTAACTTGTACTTGTTCTAGTGCAAATAATTCTTGTCCATAGACATGGAGGTGGCTTTGTGCCTTGGAGATTCAACTGATTCCCTCTCCATAATGGAAGAAGCTAGTTTTCATTCCCTAAGCCGATGTTTCAATATCCCTGATGGGTTTGTAGATCTGTCCTTACTGCTCTTTTTGACTTCCCTTGGGTTTTGTGACCACTTCTTCAGGTCCCTCATTCATTCGTTAAATCTTTGATGTTGTTAGTATTTTAGCTGTAGGAGAGCCAGGATGGTACCTTGCTCTGGAAAAACTACCCTTTAACTATGAGCAAACCTTTCTGCTGGATAATGAGCCATTCTTGGAGGCTCAAGGAAAGGCGGCCACTAGGGAGCTGAATGGAATTCTTACGAATCAGCTGGTAAAATCCCCTCAAAGTCTTAAGAACCAGTATGTCTGTATCTGGGCATGCTGCCTGACGAGGAGTCCTTTGTACTTTATAGTACTTTATAACAGTACCTGCTTGGTGTATGCACTCTAATTGGCCCCCTACCCCTCCCTGAATTCAATCAGATAGAGGAAAACAAACAAACAAACTTGTAGGTGGTCACATGGCTTGATGTTTATGTTCAAATTAATTCCACAATTGTATATAACTCCTAAAATAACTCAATGACATTTTTTCCCCCTGAGACTGTTGGTAACCTAGATATGGCACTTTTAGGGAACTACTTTCAGCTACTTCTGATTAAAATGACATTTAATAAGCATGTACTGTGTGCCTGGAACTTATAAGCGTGTTATTGCTGTTCCGTAACTTTATCCTAAATAGACCTAAAAGCAAGTCACTCTTACTGGATCCATTTTTAGGTGAGAAAAGCGAAGCTCAGAGCTGTTCAGTTGTTCCGGTTATACAGCCAGCTGGCAGTTGAAGATCCTCACCCTTCTCTTTCATATTAGATTCCATATATTCAATTCATATTCTGGTCAATTTTATTTTCATGCAGTTCTTACAACAGTCCTATAAGTGAGGAGTTATTTATGCCCATTTTGTAAGTGAGAAAAGCAGAGGTTAAATAAATGGTCATTAAACATTACAACACAGTTTGTGGTCGGTGTACATGGTTTTGTACATGGTTTTCTGCTGAATTAGCCCGTTTTCTCCTTGTGTGCACATGTGATTTGCCTACTTTAAGTCTGTACGGCTGCTTGAACCTGCTTTTCCCATGCATTTGGCATGTGATTTCAGGTGCTTAGCATGCCTGTTTAATGTTTGGAGTATTTGGCTCTGTCCCTGTTGCAGTTGGCATATTCTCCTTGAAGAGATGCAGAAGCATGCTCTTAAGAGCACTTGGGAAGCTGCTGTTTTAGGAGGTTATTGTCCATATTTATGGACGATTTAGAGAATCTAGCTGACCAATTAAAACTATCACAAAGATGAGCTCAGAGACAGATGCCTTCTACAGAAGGGGTGATTCCCACTTTTGTTTTTTGCCTCGTTACTCAATATACTTACTAGCCTACCCCCCTCCCCCCCGGCCTATTACCAGTTTCCAGCACACTCCATCCATACCTTGCTCTGGCCTTCTGGCAAAATCAGAATCACAGCTCTGCTGCTCCAGAGCTAATCTTGGTCTTGCTCTGTAATGACTTCCTCGGTGTGTTCTTGGCTGCCTCTAGCTTGATTTCAGCTGGTTTTTGTTCACTCGGTGGCAGATTGTTAAATAACATGTGTTTCTCATGCACCAAGTTCCTCGACCATGTGGCATCTGACATTTTCATTACTGCTTGTCACAAACTTCAATGTCTGCGGTTGTAGTCCTTAGCTATTAGTTCAGTATTTACTTAATGCTGGGTCTTCGCTTTAGCACATGGAGGCATTGCCAGGCCTTGGGGAGTCAGATCTGTCATCTTTCTTGCTGCTGCTGTGTGTGTGCGAAAGCTGGAGTCCTTCTCCTCTCTTTGGCACAGGATCCCCGAAACCCGCCCCCACCCCGAGGTGGATGGAAGGGGGTTCTTTCTCTCTCTTGAGCTCCAGCCTCTTTGTTTCTGATTAGTGAACGTGCTGCAGGCACTCTGGTTCCAGCAAGTTCAAGATCAAGCTCTCTTCTCTCTCCTCCTCCTTCTTCCTTTTAATGTAACGGCCGTTTTCCCATGCATTTCTTCTCAAAAGGTGGAACTCCCCTTATTTAAACGTTTTATCTAGTTGGTAGTAAGCCCTGCCAATTCACCCTCGCATCTCGCTTCCACCCTCATCCTGATACTCATCACGAAATTTTCCGTTCCATTCCTCAATATTCATCGCCGTTCGTCCAAGAATTACATACAGACAGCGCACCATGCCTATGCTTTCATGTGGTGGCCCATCACCGTATTACGTTCTAGAAACATTCCCTCAAGTCGTGGGGGCAGGGGGGGGGGTGCGTATCCCAGGCATGGTGTCCTGATACTACTCAGGCTTTGAATTTCACAACACTGGCAGCTCTGTTCTGGTGAAGGGAGCTGGGCCTTATTTGAGTTCGAGACCCTTTTCTCTCATTCTCTTATGGCCTCAAGAACATATAGATAGATAGATAGATAGATAGATAGATAGATAAAGTCATTGTAGTTCAGCTTTTCATTACTTGAATCTGTTTTGCTTTTCAGCAGGGTGGGGGAGAAAGGGGTGTTTGCCTCCCAAGCAGGAGGAACTCTAGTGATTCTCCCAAGCAGGTCTGACTGCTCTAATACTCAGAGTCAAATTGAAAATCCTCTGTAACTCCCACCTGCTCATCATCCCTACTGAGGCAACTCCACTCATTTTCCTTCTGGATTCCACTTTTGTCCTTGGAATCTTCCATAGAGGTGGGATGTGGGGAGCAGTACAAGATTAGGTAACTCAAATTGGATTCAACCTTCCTGCCTTGTGCTCTTCCCTGGTACTGCCTCCTTTGGGTCCATGCTATAGCCCACTGTCTGACCTAGCTTCTTAAAATGTCAAGCACTATGCTGCCTTCAGTAGCTGTGGAAGCAGCTCATTACATTCAGAATAATGGCCGCATTTCCCGGTCTCTCTTCAGAGCCTCTGCCTGCCCATCTCCCACTGGTTACCTCGACTCGCCCGTGCCCAGCTGGACGGCAGGAACACTGCTCCTCATTACTGGAGATTGGCCGCTGCATTATTCAGGAGCTCTGCTGCGGGTCTATACCTTTGTGTTCAGTGAAGTGGTTCTGCACTCTGTGGGGTGCGAACACGAAAAGGTTTTATTTTTATTCAATCATTGCTTTAAACCATGTTCTGTTCGCTGAGTCTTTTGTCCTTTGGTATCTGGGAATGGCAGTCCATTCATTTTATGAAAATCTAGACCAATCTAATTTAAAACTCCAGGGTTCCTGCCCCCCACGCCCCACCAGTTCAGGGCTGATCCATAGTTGTGGGGATCCCCACCCACAGCAGGAAGTTGAGTGGTCGGCTCTGTCACTCCCCCTCTTCACCCTCCTCTGGGGAGGCTGCAGGGACAGTCTCCTGGGGCTGATGGGGCTGTGGCTGGGCCATTCCTGACTGTTGCTGTTCTCTGCCCATTATAAAGCGTCTCTTATACCCTGCTTTGTAAGGACCTCTGCCTGGTATAATTCCCTCCTCGGGCGGGCAGGTGAGAACCACCTCCAGGTGGTCCATGATGTGTGAAGGATTCCCCTCTCCTGTGGACTTCTAAGCCTCTACGAAGACCTAGAAATCACACCCCAAAGCCGTTCATTGACGCCATCACTGGCAGGCAGAAATCCAAGTATGTTCTTGGAATTGGCTATTCGTGGGTCATCTCTCTACTCAGAACAGCAACAGAGAAAATAATTCTTAAAAATAGATCCCAGAGATGTATTTTGTGGTGTGCAGCTAGCAGTGTATTTGATGGCTTAGATTTCTTCTTTGGCCATGTTAGCTGAGAGGACCAGGGAAGGGAGAAACTTGGCACAGTCATTCTTCCTTTGTGCAGGGAAAGGAGTATGTTCTTCTGCTGCAAAGCACTGGAGCAGGAAAAGCCAAGACCTGGTTCCTGAGGACCACCTCCTTAGGTTGTAGGAGCATTTGCTCACATTCTTGGATTTTTTTTTTCACCTCCATTCTTTTCCCAAAAAAGTTAATCTAGCCTTACCTTTCTCTTACATGGAAACCATCTTTTTCCCTCTCCTCTTCTTGCAGATGGCTGAAGTTTATTCAAGGTGTTGGGTAAGGTCCCAGTAGAGTATAATCAATCAGCCTTTGTGCCTTCTAGGGTCCTTTCAAGTCCTGGTGATGCTTTTAAGTTTCTAAAAATTTTATTTTAGTATTGAAACAGTAAAGTTGTCCTTTCTGATGTACAGGTCTATAAATTTTCATACATGTATATTTTCATATAACCACCACCTAGTTCCACCACTTAAAAACAAAACTCCCCAAAACCAAAACAACAAGAACAACAACAAAACCCACAAAAAAATCCCAAAAGCTCTCCCTGTGCCATCCCTTTGTAACTAACTACATCTCCCCCTACAACCCTTTGTATCCCCTGATCTGTCATCAGTCACTGTAGTTTTATCTTTTCAAGACTATGATCCAAGTGCAATCATATGGTATGTGACATTTTGAGACTAGCATTTTTCACTTGGCATAATGCCTTGAAGAATCTTCCAAGTGGTAGATACCATTTTTTGAGATACAATTGACATAAAATATTAGTTGCAGGTATACAGCACAATGATTTGATATATGTATATATCGATACGATCACCACAGTAAGTCTAACATCTGTCACCACACTGTTACATGTTATTTTATTCTTATGAGAATTGAAGATTTGCTTTCAGCAACTTTAAAATATACCATACAGTATTATTATAGTCGTATTGTGTATTTTATCCCCAGGACTCCTTTTATAGCTGAAAGCTTGTACCTTTAACCACCCTCCACATTTCCTTCCTCTGGCAACCCCAATCTCTTATCTATGAGTTTTTGTTGTGGTGGTGTTTCCAGAATCCACATGGAAGTAAGATCATATGGTGTTTCTTCCCCTGTCTTATTTAACTTAGCATAATTCCCTCTCAGACCATCCATGTTGTCACAAATGACAGGATTTCCTCTCTGGCAGAGTGATATTCTGTTGTATATATATACCATATTTTCTTGATCCATTCATTCATCAACACTTAGGTTGTTTCTGTGTCTTGGTGATGGTAAATGATGTGGTGGTGAACATGGAGGTACCCCTATCTTTTACATTAGTGTTTCTTTCTTTGGAAAAATACCCAGAAGTAGAATTGCTGGATTATATGGTAGTTCTATTTAATTTTTTTGAGGATGTCCATACTGTTTTCCATAATGGCTGCATGCATCAATAGTTAATTTTTCATCGTTGCTGAGCAGTATTCCATGGTATGGATGTAACAGTTTCCTGGTGGTACTCTTGGGACAATGAGTCCTCTCTCTAGGGCTGGATCCTGGACTTCCTCTGAACTCAGGATAGATCTTGCTCAGCAGTAATCATTGGCTAATCCTAGTCCCTAACTTTCTCTTCAATGAAGCAGCAAGTATCGCCAATGAGAGTTTTGTTCTTTACCTTTGTAGCTTTCTTTCTAGTAAGATGTGATTTTGCTCACTCCAGTTTAATCCTTGTCTTGTTCAGGGACTCAGGGCAAGTTCTAGACAGACTGTAGACCATATGCAAGTCTGCTCAGTGTGAAGTTTGGGGATTTTTAGAACTCCAAAGGGATTTCAATATTTCATGAGAACTTGTAGCTTGGGTCAAGGATTCTATCTCCCAGAACTTCATTCCAAAACATTCCAGGTTCTCTTCCTAGGCACCTGAGGTCACCACTTCCTCTCAGATGAGTCTCTTCTGGGACTTTCAGGGCATGTCCAGGTTGTGGGTGACTTTAGAGTAATAAAATGGGTAATAGTGCCTATAGTAAAAGCACTTTAGTCTCATTTAATCTCTATTACAACTTTATATGGAGGAGGGGGAGACTGGAGTTGACACTTAATCAGTGCCTACTATGTGCCGGGCATATCAGATATATGATAACATTTAGTCTTAGGAACTTTATGGAAGAGGATTCTTCTTTTCAATAGGAGTACCCTATTGAAGCTCAGAGGTTAAACAAGTTGCCTAAAGGCAGTTAGGAAATAGTACATTAGGATTCAAACTCAGGTTGATCAAACTCCTTCCATCATGCCCTTTGCACAAAGGGATCTAGAAAGGGAGAGGTGTACAATTTATATGGTGCTTGTATTAGTTTCCTTTGCTCCTGTGATAAAATACCTCAAGTTGGGTGGCTTAAAAAAACAAACAGTTTCATGGTTCTTAGAAGCTGCAAGTCCAAAATCAAGGTATTGGCAGGGAATGCTTTCATCCCTCTTCCTGGCTTCTGATGGCTTGCTGCCAGTCTTTGGCATTCCTTGATTGGCAGCTGCAGAACTCCAATCTGTCTCGTTGCATGGCATTTTCCTTGTGTGTATTTTCATATGGCCAGCTCATGGGAGCACTGCTCAGACTGGATGAGGAACCCATTCCAGTATGACAGCATCTCAAGCGTTTACCTCAGCAGTGACCCTATTTTTAAATAAGGTCACATTTGGAGATGCTGGTGGTTAGAACTTAAACATTTATTAGGGGGATGTGATTGACACAATGCCTATTGTGTATTGGGTTCATACTGGATATTTAGACAATTGGAAGTAACTATCCTTATCTTTCCAGGGTTGTTTCTTTGTTTTTTTTGTTTGTTTGTTTGTTTGTTTTTCCTCCTATTAAATTTGGCTAGTTCACTCTCTGGAGCATTTTATTTAAAAGCAATAATTTCAAAAACTTTTCTGTAAGAGCTCCAGTAGGAATTATATGTCCAAATTCTAGTACAAACCTTGTAATTGAGAAAATGGTTGAAAAAGTCCATGCCCTCTGTGAACAGACCCCTGCATGGCAGTGTAAAGTTAGATGAAACTGTAGTTTTCAGACTTCATTGTTTAAATGCCTACACTTTGTCTAATCCTTTCTGATTTTCAGAAGAACCCCTTTTTGAGCACATGCTTTGTGACTCTTGATCTGTCAAGCTTAAAATGGCAATAAGCTGTGGCTGCTATTTCATTATTTTTTACAGCATACGGAAGGAACTTAAAATTTTCTGAACTTTCTGTGTATGAGAAGAGGGAGAAGACTCACATGGGGCATTTTGATCACATATCTCAATGATCATCATTGAGATTTTCTTAAAATCCATTTTCTTTTTCAATGACACAATGCTATTAAAAAACATTTTTATAAATTGTTACAGATATTCTCTAACAAAGTTAATTGGCTATTCCCTTTTTAATTCAGCCTTCCCCTAAAAACACATCTTGTAAACTATCCCTTGTGACTTACTGCCATGTCAAATTTGAAATTCCAACTCCCTGGACAAAGGATCATGCCTAATACACCTGTCTTACCTGTCCGTCTCAATATTTAATACAACGATACATTTCACACCTACAGTGCCTAAGTACCAATTCCCATTTTTGTAAGAATTAGCCACTAGTCTTTTCTAAAGATCTTGGTAAGGAATATGCTCAAGGGCATTAAAAGCCCATCTGATATTTTCAACAGAAAATCCAAGGCGCGAATATGAAAAAAAAAAAAAAAAAAGTCTTTAAAGCTTTTTTTTTTTTTTTTTAAATGGAATGACTTTAAAATGTCTAATTGTCTAGTTCTTAGTACATGTGTATTCCTGTCCTTACAGCAGAATCATCAGAAGCAGCTGTAGGGGGTTCTACATTAGATGGATCTTAGGACCATTTTCTCCTCTGGTTGATTTTTGACCAAACTTCTGCATGGTAATGGAATATCCTCGTGCATTACAATCTTTAGGAGTTTCTTGAAGATAAAGGTATTGCCATTTCTGAAATCCTTTAAGGCAGCTTGAAATAAGGCAGCTATGTTTTTAAAAATAAAGTCAGGAGAATGACCTAGAAATAAGAATTTTAGCATCTTAAGGTTTTATTTTTATTTGCAGAACACTTGGAAATTCTGTGTTTAATTACTGCTGCTCTATTTGTATTTGGCTATTTATACCGTCAGGCCAGAATCCCAAAATATTGGGACTCAGTATTTTATTCATCCATGAACTCCTGGAACCAATAGAAGGACAGGATGGTTGTTAGAGCACAGACTCTGAAGCCATGCTGCCTGCTACTAATCATGTGACCTTGGGCCTCTGTCTGCCCTCCTGAGGATTAAATTCAGTGAGTCTGTCAAGTTCTCAGACCAATGCTTGATACGCAGTAGATGCTGCTAAAGTCTTATTATTCTTCTGGGCTGGCTTCGTTCTTATATTAGCTATGTGATCTAGGGCAAATCTTTTAAACTTAGGTAAAATGTAAATAATAAAACCCAAGTCACAAGCTTTTCATGAGGATTAAATTAGACATTTTATGTAGAAATCCCATGCGCCACATATCCTACTGCTTCTAACTATGCTGGACTGTCTATGTACTCTGAGGGTTTTATTCGAGATCCTCTGGTGACCAAAATGATTAACATGTCTTCAAAGGCTCTTTAAACTCATTGTTCCCTCGGAGTTGTTTAGGTACTGTGGACAATCTAAATACTACTGCTAGTTTAACATGTTGGTTGTTATTACTGCAATATATCACATACATATGTAACATTGAAGCGTATCCAACCACTTCTTACAGTTCAAGCCATAATCATAGAGTAGTTCATCAAACCATAAAGTATCAAAATCTCTTGAGTAAACACCAAGTAGGAGACAGCATTGTTAACATTAATATTCTCATTCTAAGACTTATGGCTTAAGGAAACCACTTGCTGATAATAAAATAACAATCTGGGTATATAAACCATGACTTTCACAACATTAGGGCTTTTAACTTAAAAATATTGTCACGTAGGGGCACCTGGGCGGCTCAGTTGATTAAGTGTCTGACTCTTGATTTAGGCTCAGGTCATGATCTCAGTGTTGAGATCAAGCCCCCTGTTGGGCTCTGTGCTAGGTGAGGAGTTTACTTAAGATTATCTCTCTTCTTTTCCCTCTGTCCCTCCCCCATTCATGTACACATGCATGAACTCTCAAAAAAACCCACAAAGCCTTAAAACTATTGTCACCTAAAACTAATAGGACAGTATATGCCAACTACACAATTTTTTTTAAAAAGTATATCTTTGTGCTTTCCACTGGGGTGGAAAAGTAATAGTCAAAATATAGCCTAATGTTTTATTGAAAAGGAAGAGTTAACATATTCTGTGGTTTTCTCTGAAGTTTATGAGAACTGCCTACATCCTTAGGAACAATTTGGGGACATTATAAGACAAACTGAGCTGAGGTGATAATATTAAGTTTGGAACATAATATTATTAATCATTTGTGAGTGTAATAATTTCAAAAGAGTGCTATAACCTTGTTTTGTATTTCTAAGCAGCCTGACTCTTTCAGTTTTTGGGTTTCCTGGTTCATTACGTGATCATCATTCCATATGGTGGTGTTATCTTCCAGCTCATATTTTCATCCACCAGCACTAGCTTGTTGCCCATTTAATGATGCAGAAATTCAAATTCATGGATGGCAGTTTCAGATGTTAACACACCATTACAAATCCACCTAAGGAAAAGGAGGAAAAGAACATTTTTGCATTCAGGGCAAAATGAGGCTTTATGCTAAGGAAAAATTCTTGGTCCTCCTCGGTTCCCATACCATATAAAAACACCCAATTATAGAATGCCTAAAATAAGGATTTTAGGGTTTGTTAGCCTACTCTGAATTAAATTAAAGGAGGAATGTATTTTAAGTCCAGCCATGTGTGTTACGTTTACCATTTTGCCATAGACCTCTCATTTGTCAGAATGATTCAAAAAGCAGAAGTGTTTCTGCAGGTATCCAAGCACTTCCCCCACCCAAGAATTTTTTTAAGCCTCAAAATTAAGTTCTCTTAAATCCATTCCTGATTTTCATGCTTTCAACATCTGGCACATGCTAGATTTTCTTAAACTGAAGATGACAGAATCTAACACATGAGTTTAGCAATCTTGGTGTGTTAAAGACAACACAGAACCGTACCAAGCTGTGTACTCCATCACTGAGCAGAATTCTAAACCCTTGGTATGAAGTTGATGAATCTCAAGTTATGCAGCCTGGATGGGGACCTTCAGCCAAATGACCACCATCTTTAGTCTTTGAAACCATTACCAAGCAACGTTTCAGTTAGGACCCTTCAGATACAGGAAGGTTGCCCAGTCCTTTTTTTGGTAGGCTGGAGAGCTGGGCCCGTGACTGCTCAGTGGGTGCCTTTTCAGAAAGAGGTTAATGGGGTTTTCTGTTAATTAACTTCCTAGCTTCCTTTTCTCATTACTTCTGTCTGGGAATTAGTCTTTTTCACACAGTAGGTTGTATTACTTAAATGTTTTAAACTTTGCTGTGGGTTCCTTTGTGGGATTGAAAACCGATTCTTACTATTCTTACTATTTCAATTTACTATTCTTCATATTATATTTAAATATACTATTTATTATACTATATATATTTTAAATACATATACTATATATTTTTAAATCTATCTATACTTATATATAAGTATATATGAAAATATATATGTGATATATAAATGTATATATTTAAGTATATTATATATAAATATATATATATAAATAAATATTATATATAATTAAATATATTATATATTAAATATTTAAGTACATATAATATATATATTTTTGAAATATATATACTATATATTTATTATACTATAATAGTATATTTCAATATACTATTCTTACTATTTCTTACTATTCTTACTATCTCAATTTATTATTGACCCTCCGCACTAGCTCTTTGTCTTGGCCAGTTAATATCCAAACTACTATTAAAAAAAAAAGGTGTTAGTAAGTGATGAATTGGTGTAGCCACTGAGTGAATGGATATATATTTTTTTTAAGTGTAATGGTTACCCTTGTTTATCTAAATAATTAGGTCCCAGACATCTTACAAATGGCTGTTTTCAAAAGTTAGTCGTAAGGGACGCCTGGGTGGCTCAGTTGGTTGGACGACTGCCTTTGGCTCAGGTCATGATCCCGGAGTCCCGGGATCGAGTCCCGCATTGGGCTCCCAACTGCATGGGGAGTCTGCTTCTCCCTCCGACCTTCTCCTTGCTCATGCTCTCTCTCTCTGTCTCTCTCTCTCAAATAAATAAATAAAATCTTAAAAAAAAAAAAAAAGTTAGTGGTAAGAAAAAAAGTTGAGGCATCCTGATTTGTATAGGCTATTGGGGCCATCCTTGGTTCTTTTATATTCTGGCACTGCTAACAGAAAGCTCAGGTCCTGGAATAGATTTCATAGTTTTTATTCATGATACAAAGCCATGCTTCTAGGTATTTCTTTTATGTTTGGAAACATACAAATGTGCTATTTGTCAAATATTTAAAATCCATACTTTTTGTCATCTGGAACATATATATATATATGGGCAGGAAAAGTATCCCTGATCTTCACTGGTCAGCTGCTGTATCATCTGAAGGCTAAAATCTAGTGACTGGGAGAAAAAACTTGATAGAACAACTTTTAATTTCTGCCTCTAGCACTAAGTTGGTGGAATATCAGATCAGATATTGGTCACGAATCCTCTGTGCCTTTTTTTTTTTTTTTAAATCTCTGGGTGGGAAGCACATATCCCTTTTTCTGCAGGTCAGCTTCAGATTTAATTAAGTCACCAGGCAAGTAAGAAGTTCAGTTTACCCACCAAATATACCAGTAAGAAAGCCAAATGGCATTACTTTGCTCCCTTTGCCTCACTCTTTTCCTATCTAGACTTCAAAAACTTTTATTGGAAGAAATGAAATGCTTCCTTAATGAAATCAAGAATATTTGTGTATATGGGCATAACTTCTCAGGTCAATGTTTATCATTGAGTGGTATCTAAGGAAAGAGAGGAGTCAACATAGATAATTTATTTTAGAGTATGAGCAAATGACTTAGGTAGGTTGGGGGCAATTTTTGGCTGGGAGCTCGGAGTCTGGGATTTTCACAGCTGTGAGTCAAAGGTACAGTGACAAGAATCACAGGGCGATCCATCATGATATTCTCTTTGTGCACCGGTCAGGAACATTTTATGTATCTTTTATAAAGTCTGCTGTGTCCATGTCATTCACAAACACAGATTAAGCATAAAGAAATGCAAGGAGACATGTTCACTTTCTTGTGGACTGCTGATACCCTGGGTCACATAGTATTTGGGTAGAATGATTCAGGCCAAGAAGAAGACTTCTTCATAGCCAAGAAGATGACTCAGGTATATTTTGAATGTTTCATTGTGCAGTTTATGCATTTCAGTTTTAACTCAAGCCACCCTCAGAATAGTTTCTCCTTCTATTCTTTCAGAAGAAAAGGCAAGAGTTTTTAATATTTCTAAAAATGTGACATGGGCAAATACTGCATTGTCCTCTTCCTAGTTAAGTGCATGAACCTGAGTCAGCAGCCTTTTCTTGCATCTGTCATTTTGGAGTTTTCATCTGAAATCCTTTCCACCGAATCTTTAGTGAAGGTGGACTGACTTCAGGTCTAGAGATCATTGCATAGGTTTTCTCCAAATGCCAAACTTCCGACGAACCTTATTCGTTCTCAGTCCTATCCCTGTGAAAGAGTCTTGCTTCTTTGCTTGCTTTCAAGGTTTAAAACAACCCAGTTGTTAAAAGCTGTCCTTTTCTTTGATCTCGGAACATTTTCTTTCCAGATCATCTCATGTGCTCTGTAACAGTATGAATTACCTTCTAACCTTTAGGTTTCTTATTACCTATATAGTCAGTGGTTATTTTTCATACACAGAAATCAAACATCTCTTTATAGTCTGCCTTAGCTAAGTAGCTAAAGCATATAGTCAGTACAGAATGATGAACTTCGAAAGAGAGTATCAGTGGTCAGATGAGGGCCACAAGCCTCTCTATCCAAGGTGTCATTATATTATTACTAGAGCCCATAATATACCTCCCTATTCTGTTCAGCACTTCATAGACTTGCAAAGGCTGATTCATGCTAATCAAAATGGCAGGACACTGAAGTATATAAACCATATGGAAAACTTAGAATGGGGATATGCTTTTCTCATGATGGAGAGGAATACATCTACCAGCTTCCCTGAGAAGTGGACCTAACTAGAGCTGCCTAGTGAGTGGAGTGAAAAGGCAGCCTTAAGGCATATTTCAGCAAAGCTATTCTTAACCTGTTGAGCCATCCATCATTAGAGATTACTAGAAGAACCAAAAAGTAGGTTTTATTTTGGGACTGGATAAAGTCAACGTTAGGCTCTTCACCCTCATGCCCTATTCCTGAGGCTGATTGTCCCCCTTTTGTACATTTTTTTTCTCCAAATGGGATACAGTTGTATTCCTGCCTTAAAAAATCATAAGCCTCTTACAAATCTGCTTTCCCTCTATGGTATTCAGGTCTCTAGCTTCCTGAGATACAAATTTAGAGAACCTCCTGGGGGTACTACTACAAAGCCAGATCTTGTTTATTGTTTATAAGCTTATTCAGTTCCTGGGTGGGTAGCTGATCTTGATGTCTCCATAGTCCGCCAACATATAATTAAATACTAAAGTAATTATTTGCAGGCTAACAAAACACATATACTTTCTAACCAACTTTTTTAGTGTTTTGTAAAATAGAAAAATGAAAGTATTTGATGCAAATACTCTAAAGTAGTGAAACTGGAAAATACAGAAGCTAAGCTATAATTCTGTAGATCATTGGTCATTAACCAAATAAGCTTGTTTTGTGGAAATTCCTCCAGTGTATCCCAACTGCTAATTATGCAATAAAAATCTGACAAGGAATTCATTGTCTTATGACATAATTTAACGTATTTTGAGACTCTGAAAGTGTTAGAAAATCCTCTCTTATTGAGGCTATTGGGTAAAAGCTTTAGATTCACTTATTAGGATAGTTTTCCATGACTCTTGTAGGAGAGAATTTTCCTCTGCCCTTCAAGATTCTTCTAGCTGAACTAAGAATCATGTTGACATAAGACAGACTAAGAGTAGAAAATAATTTTGTACATCTCTACACAGAAATGGATATTCCAAAGACAGACAAAATGAGGTATGTCACTTTAAAGAGAATAGAATTTTCTACTGTCTTCAATCTCTGCACCTTTCACAAAACTTCAAATAGCGCTATGTTGGGACAAAGCATCCAGAAGTTTACAACCTCTGTGTTCTGTAGGAGCCACTATGAGGAGGTCCCAAGGAAGAATTGGCCATTTTCAGTGGAAAACGAGTGGTGATTACTAATTATGATGGCTGTGTACTTTGGATCTGGATTTGTCATACCCTTTTACAGTAAGACACCAACTGCTTAAGAAATAAAGGTGTTTTAATTCATTAAACAGATGTGAGAAGGAGCATTTTAAGAGGGGTGATCTCTTTAGAAAATGGACCAAACTTGAATTCATAATAGATATGTTTGTAGATAAAGGCATGAATCCTTAATGTCTCTCTTCTGAAACATGGAATGTAGTTTACTTTTTTACTTGGGAAATATTCCAGTATTTGGTCAAAAATTGTGTGTGATTTAGCTTATTTCTTGGTTTTAAATTTTGAGATTTTTATTTAATTTTTGATTATTAGGTCAGACCTTGTTGGTAATTTGTTATATTAAAAATTGCAAATTGGAGTACCTAGGTGGCTCAGACAGTTGAATGTCTGACTCTTGATTTCAACTCAGGTCATGATCTTAGGGTGGTGGGATCAAGCCCCACAATAGGCTCTGTGCTAGTTGTGGAATCTGCTTGAGCTTCTCGCTCCCTCTGCATCCCCCCAACTATGCTCACCCTGTTGTGTGTGTGTGCGTGCTTTCTCTCAAATCTTTAAACAAACAAACAAACAAACCAAAAAACACAAAACAAAACAAAACAAAAAGCTAAGGATAATGGGGGTATAAAAGTTTGGGACTTGAAAGGGAAAGAATGAAATTTATAGGAAGATGAAAAAAAATTTTGGTCTTTGTTTGCTAGCCCTTTCACAAACAATAGGACAACAGGATTTTGAGTACAGTGGCCTTGAGGTTTTTTTCCCTGTCTACCAGATGTAATTCTCATCATAATGTAGTCCTCTATGCTAGAAGCTCCTTTCTTGGAGCAGGCAGTTGTGAAGGAGGGAAAGAGCTTTTCTTGCATCTGCTGTATTTTGATTGTTTTTAAATCAAAAATAATTTTCATGCTGAGGTGTCCCTTCTTGAGATAGCCTGCCCTTGGCCTCTACACTCATAATCACTTTTCTCTTTCAACCACATCTAGTGTTTTTCCAGTTTTCTTAAATGTCAATGCCTAGAATTGAGCAAGTATATCATTTGGTCTGCAAGTACCCTCTTTTGACTTCAAGGCTCGTGTGTGTGTGTGTGTGTGTGTGTGTTCAATACATAACACTGTTGGTGCATTACAAAACTGATGAACTTAAACTCAAGGTACTTCTTACAAATCCTGATGACAAACCAAGTTGCCCTGTCCTAGACAGGCACACAAGATTCCTTTGATTCTAGGTGTGATATTTTCCATGTATTCTTGTTATGTCCTTTTATTGTGTGGGTTTGGCCTTACTCTCTCAGGATGTTTTTAAATTCTTATTTCACTATGTAGTGTATTTACCTGGTAAAACATAAGGAGGAAAAAACAACAAAAAAGACCCAGGTCTTCTATACCTCAAAATAAGACATTGATAAAAATATTATATTCTAAAAGGCCAGATAGAGGATATGGTGTCACAATATCGGGTTGTATTTCATGAGTTTACTTATTCAGTGTTCACAGAAGTCTGGTACATGTTATGCATTGTGCTAAGCCTTGTGGAGTCTTGGTGAATAAATGAACAAGGTCTTAGCTTTTATGAAGCTGAGGTTTTCATGGAGGAGATAGAAAATAGTGCGGTGGGAAAAAGGGATTGGGTAGAACATGACTGAGTTGGGCCGGTGGCCCTCTAATTTAGAGATAGTTCCTGAATAGGTGGCATTTAAACTAATGCCTCCAGTTTGACAAGGAGTCAGCTATTCAAAGAGCTGCAAGAACATTCCAGGCAGAAGGGAAGAGCAGATGCAAACAGGAAGGAAGGAGCTTGATTAAGAATAGAAAGTCACTAGCATGACTGAAGCTTAGTGAACCAGGAGAGAAGTAGGTGGAGCAGACCATGTAAGACATTGGAGATCACAATATGGAGTGCAAGTTCTTTTTTTTCTTTCTTTCTAGATTGCCGCTAGCTTCTGAATAAGTCTAATACTAGTAAATAATCGAACAATACTACTATTCAAGCCACATTTCTCCATGTTGTTCACGAGAATATCATGAGAAAGTATCAGATGTATGGCAGAATCCTGGTTTACTCTGTTGAGTTTTTCCTGACACATAATTCAAAACAAATAAAAAAAAAATCTCTTTAATATTTTTAGTGAATTGTTAGCTTGCTCAGATCTTTAAAACAACTTGATGAATACATTTTAGAATTGTATCAGGGATTAGAGTCAGATTGAACAGTCTATAATTTCTAGAAGTTGTTTTTGAAACTCGAACCAAAATTTTTTGCATCTTCAGTTTATTCAAATTTCTTTCACCCCTGATTGCACAAAGATGACCACAAATACTTCCTGATTGAACTTACAAGATGGTTCAATACTTGGCAAGATAATTCACTCTATTTAGAGTAACTAGATTTTATCTCACTGCAAATACATCAGAACTTGTTCTGGTTCATTATTCTTTAAGTCTGGAGGCACTTTCCCTTAATAAAGAAGAGGGGAGCAGAATAATGAACTGGCTCTGTCCCCTCTCTCATTTGGCAACCTCATGTGTCCCAATAGTTCACGTCATGGCTACCAGGCCAATGTTCCCTCACCTGGTGTTAAGCATTGCTAACATGATTCCAAACAAAAGTCCTCTTAAAGTTAGCAGCAATATTTTCTTGGCAAATACTTTGGAATAAAGAGATTCCTGAATTCCTAGATTAGCTGTCTTCAGAAAGACAGGTATAGGGTGTTTCACTTTCTTTGCCTGCTTCTGCTGGTTAGTGGCAGCCCATGATGTGGAGGAAGTAAGAGAAATGGCATTGCAGTTCCTTTTCCAAACTGGGTGCAAAGGGCAGGCAGTGATGTGTGCTGAACTCCTCTCCTGTGTAACCATGGGAGCTGGAAGTAGTTGGCTAAGACAGTTCACTTTCTGTTTGGAGGTTCTAACCTTTGTGGTTGACATCAGAGTGAAACAAATCTGTATTACAAAACGTAGGTTAGACTTTCAAGTCTTTCTCTACAAAGCTAAAAATGAAGAGGACTACAAGTTACTTAAGTTATCTGGCCCCTAGTTTTCACACCTGTAAAATTAAGAGGTTGGAAAAGTAATCTGAGACTCTTTCCAGCTATAATACTCTGTAAGAAAATTGTTTTAAATCCTGAGTAGAAAGTTTGAATTATCTTTGCAGAAATTGAGGCAGAGCTGTGATGCTTATTTTTTTTCATTCTTCAGCAATTTTATGTATAACTTAAGACACTAGAAAATTGTATCAATTTTCTTTTGAATTTTCAAATAACTTGAAAAATACATCTCATCAGTTAATATTCTCTCTGCCATATAAGGTGGTATTATGTTAGATGTTAAAAATGACCAAAACTCACATGATCATTTGTAAATCATTTTGCCCATTGAAAGACTTTTGTGATCCCACTCTTAGTTTTCTTGCAGTTAAATACTATAAGAAGATATTCACCAAATCCTCAGTCTTCTGTGTTGCCCAGTTTGAATAAACAATGCATCTTATTGCAACAACATTTTCCACCAAATGATACATAAATGGATTCTTAAGCTGTATAAAACTTTGGGAATATCTTTGCAAAAAGGGTGCCAACCCCTTTTTTAGATGTTAGTTTCTTAAGTTGAAATACACATTTTATCTAGAGGGAAAATAAATTGCTACCAACATCAATCTCAGTTGAACTTTATATGCTTTTAATCCATAGACTTAGAAACAAATAGTCCTAGAATGTATATCAGATAAACTAGATGTTAAAGGTAAAAGTATTCATCTTCGGTCTCAATTTTTATGGACTATTTGGTTAAACATCATCACTCAGGGTGTTCCTGATCTGAAATAATGATTAGGATTAAGTTTCCCAGAGAAAATATTCAGTCTTATTTGTACCAAGGCTTGAAGAAAAAGTTTGAAAGGCAGCTAAAGGTTGTATTAGGTGATATTCTGATTTGAGGGGGTTTGTGTAGCAGAGTAGGGGAATTGGGGGGATGTTGTGGTGGAAGAAAAAGAGACTATGAAAACGTTCTTTTTCTGTTCTTCAGGTATTAGCTTCATCTCACTTTTATGGATGCTTTCTTCTGAGTCTCAACCAATCAACTTCTAGAGTAATGTCTTTGAATACTGAAAATTTGCAGATGCTTCATAAATTATAGAACAGATTTTTCTGGTAGGCAATACTGAAGCAGGATATAAAGGTTTCTTCAATACTCTTAAATAAATTGATGGGTTAATTAATTGTTCTAGAATGCCTGAAATTCTGAATTTTGATGAATTCAGATTCTGATCATTGTTCCCACCCCAAGGACAGGAATAGGAGACCACTGTCTGTTTTTCTTAAATTTTTTGTAATCTTTAAGAAGCAGTACTGGGAACACAGAAGTTTGGTGTTAGTGTAAAATAAAATAGCATGCACTGCCCTTCTCCAGCTGGGTTTGGGCATCCACATATCATTATTGCCACCACCACTACTCAAAAACTTGTATGACTACATTTCCTTCAAGTGACATAGGAGTGCTAAGGACTGAGAAGACTTTGGTCCTAACATTAGGCTCACAACATTTCCCATCACAACACAGACACGTTGTTGAACTTTCTCCTCTTTAGCAGACTAGGAACACAACATGTTGGTTGGTTTTATTCTCAGTTCTCCAAGAAGTAAGAGATGTGCTTGGTCAGTTTAACAGGGAATGATCCAAGGCTGTTGAGGAACAGTAATTCCTCATGTTTCTTGCATGTCATCAGCCCGTGTTCTGCCAAAACATAACCTCCTTGGAACCCTCAGTGGACTAGGTTTGCAGAGCTCCGAATGAAGGGTGGTCCACAGTCCTTTTGTGGCTACAGACCTTAATTCTCATAGAGAAGCATTTCTTTCTGACAAACGTAACTATTTTGTTCTTTTGGTCAATGCTAACTGCCCTTGCTATTTTACCATCTCCCATTTAATTGTTGGGAAATTTTATCTCAAGGATTTTCCAGTTTTCACATTTTCTCCCGGAAAGCACGAGGTTCACGCTCTTGAACACGTTTTATTTTTTGCTCGTTCTGCTCAGGAACAGTTGGTGTTACGTTTATTGGGAGCATCAGTGTTGTTTTGCTTTATTTATTTTTGTGGTGGTGGCACAACAGGTGTCTACGTTGCCAAAGTGAGAAACTCTTAGGGTCCATTGTTCTAGCTGTACTGCACTCCCTGGTATTTGTGCTTGTGCCTGTGAAGCTCCAAGGGGACTTGGAAGAACACATGCAGGCATAAAAAGTGGTGTGGATAAAAGGGGTTCCCTGAAAAGTCTTCTGAGCATGGCATATTCTCGTGATTTCCTACAATCACAGAAAGCCCAGAATTACAGAAGAATAATTATAAAGCGGATAAAAATATAGCACAGTGTTTGCTTGATTATATAGCATAGAAGGAAACCTGGAACCTGAAGCATCTGTCCTTTAGTGGGAGAGAGGTGTCAAATGTTTAGGACTAACTAGGAAACCTTTTTGGATAGGGAAAGAAGGATCACTGTGTGTGGTGAAAGAAGGGCTGGTTTCTTCTGGAGATGCTGGGTTAGAAATATGCCAGACCTTGGCAGTATACTGGTGCCAGTGTAAGTAAAGAAGGGCTGACCAAGGCAGGATGTCACTTTGCTCAGATAAGAACCCCCAAATGATCAGCATAAGGAAGTAAGGATCTGTGGTGTGTACCTGCACATATGTGTGCACACACACCCCTCAGCCTGGGATTTCTAGTTGACCTTGGCTTAACAAATCATATGCATTATTAATAAAAAATAATAGCTCTTATCTGCTTTAAGAGTAATGGATAGGACCGACCACTGGCACACATGGGGTCATTATCCTGAACAAGAATAGTAGTTCCTAAACCTTCTTCCATATCAAAATCATCCAAAAAGCGTTTTTAAAAAAAAATCAGGGGCCTAAGCCTCACTTCTAGAACTGCTTATTCAATAGGTCTGTGTTGATACTCAGAAAAACATATGTATAAAATTTCTTCAGGGTCCCAGTGGAAAGAAAGGTTAAAGAAAATCTGTCCTGTCATTTGGGATGACAGAGGGGAAGGCACTCCTCCCGGAGGGCCCGCAGTTCTCTTCTCCATCACTTGGTGGAAGGTCCTTTCACTGATCTTTCATTAGCCATTTACCAAAAACAGATTCAGCAATGATGCTGTGAAATCCCAGACTTCTTCTCTGTGTTCACACATGCCGAGGAGATATTTCAAGCCAAAACCCAAATAATGTCAATTGACAAACAAACGCCTGAAGAGTTGTGTCTACTTGAAGCCAGAGTGGTGTAACCTGGATTGAGTTATGTAAATCTTTTCACTTCACACACACACACAGGTAAACTGAATAGCGAAAATACTACAAACATTGCACGCTAGAAATATGCAAGCAGATCTACAAGGATTTGCTCAAAGCGCAAGTTCTTTGGGTGTGAATGCTGGTGCAAATCCCTGCTTTTAAGTCTTGATAGGCCATGGCTGGCACAATTTTATCTTTCTGTTCAGGGTGTAAAGGGAGCAATAGAAAACGGTCTTTTCCTTTAGGACGATAAAAGGAGGAGGTAGCATTGGTACTGTCTCCCTTGCAAGCACCTCTTGCCCTTCCCTACAGTCTCCTGAGAGATAAACCAGGTAAAAAACAAAACAAAACAAAAAAAAAAACAGGATATGGGGCACCTGGGTGGCTCAGTTGGTTAAGCAACTGCCTTCAGCTCAGGTCATGATCCTGGAGTCCTGGGATCAAGTCCTACATCCGGCTTCCTGCTCAGCAGGGACTCTGCTTCTCCCTCTGACCTCTACCCTCTCATGTTCTCTCTCTCCCTCTCTCTCTGTCTGTCTCAACTAAAACAAAAAATAAAATAAATCTTAAAAAAAGATAAATCTTTAAAAAAAGATATATGTATCTATATATATAATCTTTCTATATATATCTGATATATATAGATACATATATATAAATATATATCTTTCTATATATATATCTGATATATACAGATACATATATCTTTCTATATATATATCTTTCTATATATATATATATATATATATCTTAATATATCTGGGAGAGGAAGAGGTATGGAAAAGGGAAACAGGCAATGTCCTTTGGGGTGGGGGGAGGGAATGGCTTTTCAGGGGCAAATGAGAGTGAAAACTACGAGCAGCAAAAGTGGACCTATTATTTTTCTCTCCTGCTAATACTAAACACTGTGTGAAGACAGGAGTGGCATTACAAATATACCATGGACGAATCATTCACAACTTTAAGTTCCAATGTAAGTCCTACTTAAAAATCTTGAAATATTTTGGATTACACATCCTTTCTTAGATAAAGGGGAAACTCTCTTGCTTAATGGGAAGTCCATTACTCTGAGTTTGAATATTTAGAGGATTCTAAGTTTTGGTGCTTTGAATTACTGTTCTAAAGTTGAAAATTATAGGAGTTTGTTCTAACCAGAGAGCAACTGGTTATAACTGCTGGATTTTGCCCGAGTTTATTTTGAATCTGTGATAAAGGGCAATTTCATGTTAACCTAGGCAGACACGGGTCCTTCTTCTTTTTAGTGCAGTGGAAAAAAATTCCATCTCAAATTAATTGTTTGGGTAGGAATATAAACACAAAAATGTTTCGAATACAAAGTTGTATCCAGGGATACACTTTTGCACAACTCCTTAACTTGTGTCCTGTATATGCTACCATTTTATATTCTTAGTCTATGCCTCTGTTAAGAATAAATGGTATTGGAACAAATGAATTGAGGCCTCTGGGGCGCTTGGGCGTACTTCAGAAATGTAAAGACCTAGTGACTCAGAGAAGCAGGTGGCAGAGAACAGGAACTAGTTCCACCAGCTGCGGAGAAGCCTGGGCGGTGAAGGCAGCCATCCAGAGCTGAACTCCAGACCCAGAACCCCTGGGGGATGACAGGCTTCTGAGAAGTGTTCTGTGCAGCAGAGAGAGCTATCTGATGAAAAGGGCAGGCTCCCTTTTCCTGTTCAAATTGAGAGTAGGCGAACCACAGTTACCCAGGAATGCCTGCCCACATCTAATTTTTCCATCCCTTTGGGTGGTAACCATCCCTGGAGGGAGTTGCTGTTGGCTGAGTCTGCACCCCAGGCTCACAACAACAGCTGCTTGGATAGCAGAAGCAGCCCTGAGAATCCTAAGACCTTCCTCTTTTCATGGCTGGAAGGGAGTGAGGTGGGGAGGGGGGAGGAGGGAGGGGGGAGAAGTGATCCAAGTCTGGAGCTAGATATTGGAAGTAAAGGAAGCACTGGAGTGCCTCGGTGACTTGTGAGTTAAATGTCTGACTCTTGATCTCAGCTCAGGTCTTGATCCTCAGTGTCCTGAGTTTAAGCCATGCATTACAATATCTTTACACCGGGTGGGGAGCCTGCCTTAAAAAACAAACAAACAACAACAACAAGGACAATAAAAAAAACCCCAAAACAACAAACAATGAAAAAACGAAAGACAACAAAAAACAAAAACAAAAACCAAAAACCACTGACTCAAGAGTCGGCACCCTCGGAATTCCAGGCCTGTTAGGCACTGGGGATTGAGGGATGCAGTGTGGACCTGGCAGGGACAGCCCCACCGTCACGGAACCTATAGATTGATCTTGTACAGCAGAGTCAAGTCTCCACCCCCCAGTGACCTCATCTTTACAAACATTGGCATCATACTGACAATGCCACAAGGTGTTATGAAAATGCATACAAAGCACCTACTTCAGTGTCTGGCTCATAAGACAAGCAGTAAATGCTTTTTCTTTTTCCTCCTCTTCTCCCAGCCTGAAACTTAATTGTCTATGTAGAAACTTAAAAAAAAAAACAAAAAAAAAAAACAATGGACAGATGGTCAGCTGCAGATTCCTTGTACATATAATCAGCACTCCAACACTATGTGTATCATCTAGCACTCCCTCTTTATTCTACCGCATGTTTCCTCTTGGTGATGATTTCATTTTTCCTCCAAGGTTGTCTGTCCTTGATGTTCTTTTTAACCTAATTCCACCCACATACCATATGCCAGAGGGTGGTGGTAGAGTGGGGAGGCACTGAGATTTGTTCTGCATCCTGCACCTGCCCAGGGCTGGACCTGCCTATATATAGATAAAAATGAGCAGCAGGAATCTTTGAAATGTCAAGCCAAGGGAACAGGAGGTCCCTCTACTCGTCTGGGGAGTGCGCAGAGTAGTATCAATAGATTGGAATGGCAGCGCTCTCAACACAACTGCGCACACGCACAGTGGCTCCAGTTCACCCCTTCCCATCTATCCTCCTTCTTCGGTTTGGGGCTATGTTCAAAGCCAGGATACTGGGGTCCTACAACTGCTTTTAGGATTGTGTAGTCTCCAGAGTCTGAATGACTCGGTTCAAAGCCACCTCCACCATAGTACAAGCTGTGTTACCTGGAGCAAGCTTATAATTAATGGGAACATAGATTTCCTAATCTTTAAAAAAGAATGCGAGTAATAACTCCATCCCCTTATAATAATGCCCAGTTCAATAAATGGGAACTTCATTGTTTAGAACAAAAGCCCTGGAATCCTCAGTTTCTCTGTCATCCACTACAGTTACTGGTATATCCTATTGGCCATATTTTCAACATAAATCAAGAATCTAAATCCTGTCAGGTCCCTCACTTCCTTCTGGTCCTAGGGTATCATTTCTGAGAGCCCCGTCCTGATCATTCTGTAACCTATTCATTTATCTTTTCCCTTCTGCCAAGTTATTTTGTCTGTGGGACTTTGTCCCATTCCACGGACTATGTAAGTCTACTCTGTCTCCCACTAGGTACATTCAGAGATGACAAGGATTTTGCATCGTGTGTTCACTGCTGTAGCCTCATCAATTAGTGCATTGTCTGGCACAAAATCATTCTTGAGAGGATCCTTGTCAAAGAAAGCATTTAGCCCTTTGATTAAACTAGAAAATATATGTAAATCACCTAGCAGAGTATCCCTGTGTTTCTGTCATGCATTTTGAATCCTAGGGAGCTTTTCTTTGATGTTGTTCAGTAACACAAACTTCAAATTCTAGGACATTGCTTCATGAGAATCTCCCAAAGGCATGTTGTTAAATCCCTTTTAGAAGGAGAAAAAAAATCAAGCTTACTATGGCAAAAGCAATGTACAAAATTTGCTTATAAAGCCATGACGCCAACACTTGGATGTGACTTCATAGCAGTGTCTTTGAACACTTGCTTGTCCCTCATCAGCATCAGAATCACCCGGATGCGGGCGGGGGGTGTTAAAATACAGGATCCTGGGACCCAAGGTCAATTCCTTGCTTGAGACCTGCTTTATAGCTGTGTTGGTACATTGCTCTTCCTAGAACATTCACAACAACAGAAGCATCCCATGTCACGAGCTGTCAGTGCACGGAGTGGCCCCAGTGACCAGATGCTGAACCAAGAAAAAGAAAAAAAATCACATCTTTGCCCCAGTCACCTAAAATACTTAGAATAAGCAGACCAGTACTGGAGAGATCGGAAGAAAAATACTAAACTTACACCTTAATGTGACTTTAGGTATTTTTATACTGAACAAATTAAGAGGATTGGTGGATGGACATGGTTTGTGCGATAAAGAAAAAACAGTGGGCAGTGGGACAGTAGGCCTCTAGCTAGGTGTCAGAAGTATAATCTGGGGAAGGTGGTGGAGGGGATGTTGCCAACTAGGCCCAAGCGAGACTTCTAGCAAAACCACTATTGATTCTATCATCTGGAGATGATACAAAATATGACTCTTGAAAGCAAGTTACTTTTCTAAGAATTTATTTTAAAAGTGAATTATTTGAGCAAATTGTGAATTGAAGAAGCTAACTATCAGACGTGAAAGCTTGAATTCTACAGTTTTAATAAATGTACTACCAGGGTAACTTTTTTTCATAACTCTCCCCATTCCCCTACATGAAGGTCACTGTGCTTGTCCTGTGGCTTCAGACCGGACTCTTGATCATGTACTTTAAACATTCTTACTATTTTAAATTCATAAAATATAGCCCATCACTTATTTCCATCAAGGCTTAACTCAGCTGCATATGATAGTGACAAATCTTGTCAAAATACTTGGCGGGTCTCCACCTGATTCTATAAAGTATTTGGGAGCTCTAAACATGAATTCCAATAATTTGTTCTGGCTGGGATGGGCTTTTGTATGGATGTTTGGCAGCTGAACAAAAGAATGAACCACAGACTTGTGTAGATCTTGTTTCTTCCAAGGTGGTTAACAAATTACAACCTTGAGGAGGGATAATATTTGAAAAGAAAATTGCGGTAAAGCTACATTTGAAGAGCAAATATAGTAGTCCCTTGAGCAAATTGGGGTTTGGGTACTGACAACCCACCATTTGAAAATTTACATACACACACACACACACACACACACACACACACATATATTTGTATATTTTTATATATTTAATTTTAATATATTTTATTTTATTATATATTATATATTATATATTTATTATATATTTCTTTATATGTTATATATTTATTTATATATATTTATATATATACATACATATATATATATATATGTTTTTTTTTAAGATTTGAATGAGCAAACAGTGGTGAGGGGAGAGAGAAAGAAAGAATCCCAAGAAGACTCCCTGCTGAGTGTAGGGCCTGACTTGGGGTTTGGGTATTGACAACCCACCATTTGAAAATTTACATACACACACACACACACACACACACACACACACAGAGAGACACAGACACATGTATATTTGTATATTTTTATATATTTATTTTTAATATATTTTATTTTATTATATATTATATATTTTATTATACATTACTTTATATGTTATATATTTATTTATATATTTATATAAATATATATATATATATATATATATTTTTTTTAAGATTTGAATGAGCAAACAGTGGTGAGGGGAGAGAAAGAAAGAATCCCAAGAAGACTCCCTGCTGAGTGTAGGGCTTGACTCAGGGCTTGATCCCATAATCCTGAGATCATGACCTGAGCCAAAATCAGTAGTTGGCTGCTTAACTGACTGAGCTACCCAGGTGCCCCTAAAAGTCAGTGTATAATTTTTGACTTAGCAGCAATCTTACTAATCATCTGTTGACCAAATAACAGTTGATTAACACATATTTTTTATGATTTGTGTATTACATGCTGTATTATCACAATAAAGTAAGATAGAAGATTTTAAAATCATAAAAGATTTCACAGCATTATACTGTATCAGGGAAGAAAGTGCACACATGTGGGCTCCTGCAGTTCAAACCCATGTTCAAGAATCAACTGTACATGTTTTTTACTTAGAATATATGTTACTAGACAAAAGAACAAAAATTTTCCAAGAGGTTTTCTCAATTTTATGTAAGATGTGAATAACCATATCAATTGTCCATCCCCATCAAATAATTCAATTGCCAAATGTTGGGGGGGTGACATGGAGATTATTAGGGGCTAGAGCCTTGTAAGTCACAATTCCTTGCTGCCAGTAGTCTTGAATAATGCTGAAACAAATCAGCATGTTAGCTGACATGCTGATGGTTGGTGTTTTCTAGTAGAATTAGGTTCTCCTGTTGGTGAGGAGAAAATGGAGGGACAGGGAGAGGGTGTCTGGAAGGGGGATTAGAGCATTGTTGATACTATTTGTTGGTTGGAGAATTGTAAGCAAAAGCATGGCCATGCTTGGATTTCCTTCTTAATGTGGCACATGGATTTGTTTCTGTGTTTCCTGTAACCTCATTTCATCAGTATTAACAAACGCCCTGCCATTGTAGCACCCTGAAAATTGAGGACAAGGCAGTTTTGGGATGCTCAGAAGAGCAATTATTTGACCTATTCCCTTGATAACATTTCTGGTGCAACAGTGCACCATAAATAACGTTTAAGGTAGACAATTAAGTTGTTTCAGGAGGAAGACTAACAAGGGTTTCTAGCTCATGGGGTTTACTCACTTTTGAACCACTCTGAGTCTGAGACCAAATCAAAGTTGAGTCACAGCTTTCCGAATACCTCTTCCTTTTCAAACATAACGGTCCATTAGTGAGAAGTTGTGAGCATATGGGCTGGGAGAGTCCAACTTTTACAACATACTGTGATTGAATCTGATTACAATATGATCTCTTGGTCAATGTTGGTGACTGAGAAGAAAAACCAGTTTTCATTGCTGTTGCTATGATGACATAGAACTCGGAAAAGGTTCACACAGGCATGTCTAAGCCTGGAAACAGGAATTGTTAAATATTGGGATATAAGGGAAGTAACTAAACTATTAAACTTGAGGCAGTCTATATGTATCAGTGTCAATATCTAAATGGATACCTTTTAGAATTTAACCTCTTTTAAGTTAGCTTGAAAAGTCCAATGTGATGCCAGTGATTTACATTAATGTCCTCGTTGGAATTGTGCAGACAAAACGAAGAAAGTAAACTCTTTAGCCCAAGTTCTCTTTGCCCTTTTATGGGACCTAATGAGTCTGTAGATTTAGTACAGTCTGGTTGGAAGGCTACAGCACAGTAAGTGCCAATATTGACAGTGAAGCAGTGGGTGAATTACCTCAGATTCCCTGAACCAACAGGTTTATGTCCCAAGCTTATTCCCAACTAATGTGGGGGAACTTCTTGGATTTAAAGTTGTTCTTATCCATCATATTTTGTGAGTGGTATAGCTTAGTAAAATTCTATCGTTTAGTGCTTCTAAGTTTGGTTTACTGAGTAAGATGACATTTATTACATAAAACAAATTTTTTGTTTCTCACCATATTGTGACCCTGTAATACTGTTTTTAGTATTGGAAAAATAAGATTTTCTCTTCATCAAACTGTTGATCTCTGTCAGCAAGAATACTCCATGAACCATGAAGAAATATGTCAAAATTCACACCATTGTCTAATTAAGCATTTTCTCCAAACATATTCCCCAAAGCTCTACACTGTTTGTAAATTGTTACTTTGTAATAGAATTACACATAGAAATTAACTCTTTAGCATAATTGTGAAAAGTAATTAACTCCTCCATAATACTTTTTCATGAGAATATTATTTTGGTCTCTTAATTAAGTCCTATTCCTTGGAATGACATTAGCTTTTACAGAGTAGAGGTTTACCCCCATATAAAAAATGTTTGGTAAAGGCATGAAGAAGGAAAAGACCACTTCATTATTCTGTGTATAGTTTTTAAATTAAACCATATTCTAGGGGCACCTAGGTGGCTCAGTGTGTTGAGCCTCTGCCTTCGGCTCTGGTCATAATCCCCAGGGTCCTGGGATGGAGCCCCACATAGGACTCTCTGCTCTGCAGGGAGCCTGCTTCCTCCTCTCTCTCTGCCTGCCTCTCTGCCTGCTTGTAATCTCTCTCTCTGTCAAATAAATCAATAATTTTTTTAAAAACACCATATTCTAAATGCCATAGGTTCACTTATTAAGAAAAACCAAAAATGAGTAGTTTTTACTACTTCCTGTGTAATATGAGTAATATTTCTATTCTAAATTACCTGTGTGTGTGTGTGTGTGTGTGTGTGTATGTGTTGTAATATTTTTCAAAGCCAGGCAGTCCTGTGGACATGTATTTTAAAATGAAATATAGTATTTAGCTTAATAGGATGGAAAATACACTTCAGTGTACCTGTACTGTTGTCATAGTGTCTAGGTCTTTAAAAAAAAAAAAAGTAATTGCTTAGAGTTAATTATCCTTTACATGGATAATCACTATACTGAAAAAAGCTATTAGCTTTATATTAGGAAAACAAAAGACATTGCACAGCTTGTAGATTTAGGACCAGAAATGTATTATGAGGACCCTAAGGCTGAAAGAACTCCAGAGAAAGGACAGAGGTTTAAGCTTCAGATTAACACTCAAATGACTCCATTTACATGAAGGGAATATTATGGAGATCTTTAGGAGCATGGTTAGGTGGTGGCTTCCAAAGATATGAAGATACTCAAACCCGAAACTCTGACTTCTCCTGACAAGAATGTCTAGTATAGTAGAGAAAGTCAATGGGCTGACTGTAATTATCTTTTAAATCAGAATAGTCTGCTTTTATAAGCTTGGAATTGACCTTTTTAATGTTCTTTTTTACATGTGGGAGTCTTCGTGTGTTTGTTTTCCTTTGAAAATGTAGCCTTTTTGTTATGCTGTTTAATTACTCTGTTTGTTATAGTTCCTAGAAAAAAATATGTGCAATCACATAATTAAATTGGAATCAGTAATTGTGACTGTGATCTAAATTTTCTACAGAGTTCTATCAAATGTCCCAAGCATACGCATCACATACAGACCTCAGCAAATGACTTTTCTAATTTATTCTTTTCAAAAGCTATTGATTATACCTCTGTTAAAAAAAAAGTATATATTTACATTAACTCTAAGCTGAACTATACATGTTCTCACTAATTCCACCTGGAATGCTACATAGTTGATGTTCAACTTTGGCCATTCGTGAAATGGTCAGGAGATTGTGGTGGGTGGTATTGTGTGAGACTGCTTATTACCTGCGTGAAAGACCTTCTGGAACAATTGTGGGGATGGACCTGGTGACTAATGAAGGCAAGCTAAGTGTACAAATGCCTTTCGAGGCCAGGAGAGCAGTTCTACCCAGGTCTTAGCATGATTATATAATGGGTGAGATTTGTCTTTTTCCAAACTCTCTCTCTTCCATTACCTCTTCCCCCCATGTTGTTTGGTTATTGGAGTGGCTATAGATACTTTTGGCATCTGGCCAAGGTATAATCAAGTTGGAAATACATTGTGTTGAGTTTGGGACCTATTGGTGTGATTTCATTCAGTTCAACATAATTCAGGGAGTGCTAACTGTCCTGGCATAGCCATGGTTTCCTGGAATACTCTGACTACCCATCATGCCAACTGACCTAGCATGTTGGCCCAAAAAGACATTGGGTGATTTGAGAAGTTGATTTGGAATGTTTCCATAAAACATGAAAGATTAGAACCGATTGAGATGTATGAGACAAGTTCCTTTTGTCATCTTTAAAGTGATTTTTTTTTAAAGAAACTAAAGAAATTTCGGATTTAAAAAATGCAGACATATGAACTAAAGTGATTAAAGTGAATGATGAAATCAAAAGAAATTATGCTAACATTAAGCATATCATTATAACCAAAATTTTTTCAGAGCATAGCAAAAGCAATTAAGAGGAAGTGATAAATTCTTAATAGAAATGGTGAATAGATACTTAGGTTGAATCCTATGAGTGAATGGCATAAACACTTGAGGAAAATATTAAAATTCTTGGTGACTTAATGTAAAATACCATTACAAAGATACTTAAACTCATACATTGAGGTTTACATTAAGGTTATCAATGACAAACTGGTTAATATCAATTCAAAGTACACTTAATTTTATTTCTGCCATGTTAATTCTAATGCTTAAATGTAAAAGGATTTTTCACATTCGACTATCCTAAAATATACATTAATCTGAGAAGCTCAAGGTAGCTTTTAAGCTACCATAAAACAGATTTATGTCAGCTAAAGTAGAACAAAGATTAGCAAACCATGGTCCATGTTTTTGTATGGTTCATGAATGGAGAACAATTTTTACATTTTTAGGTTAGAAGCTGGGAAGGAATCTTACTCCATGACATGTGGAAATTACATAGAATTCAAAAATCAAGGTTTATTGGAACAGAGCCATACTCATTCATAGGTATTGTCTATGACTGATTTTGTGCTACAACAGAATTGAAGAATTATGAGAGAGAGTATATGTTGCAAAGTCTAGAAAAGTTTGCTAACTTCTGATGGTAGAGAAAAGACTAATTGCTCCATAATATTCCAAAATCCGTCCTATGAAGAAGTTCATCAAAGAGTATGCAGCCAAAAATTGTTAAGAGGGAAAGTATTAATGGGGAGAAAACTAATCTTGTAATTCTGGATTTTGTATTTGTAGTTTGTTTGTTTGTTTTTAGATTTGTTTGTGGGCACCTAGCCTTTGGCTCAGGTCATGATCTCCAGGTCCTGGGATCGAGTCCCCTTTTGGGCTCCCTGCTCAGTAAGAAGTCTGCCGCTGCCCCTCCTCCTTGCTCGTGTTCTCGCTCTTTCTCAAATTAAAAACCTTGAAAGATTTGAGAGAGAGAGCGCGCACATATGGTTGGGCCATGAGTGGAGGGAGTGACAGGGGAGAGGGAGAAAAATCTCAAGTAGACTCTGCCCCTGAGATCACGACCTGAGCCAAAATCAACAGTCAGAACTTTAACTGGCTCAGCCAGCCAGGGACCTCTATATTTGTGGTATCTGTCAGCCTTTCAAACTATTGGTTGTGATTTATTTTTCTCATCCTAAGTATTTTCATCTCTAATTTTTACCTGTAACTATTTGCTTGAACATCACCCTCTCAATTCACTTCAACTCCGGCTCCACTAAAACTGGATACACCAGTATATGACAGACCATATTTTCTCAATGGGAACTTGAAAGCAATTCTCCTGCTGCATATCTGTCCTATTTATAAACATCACACATTTATATTTAAATTAGCTTTCAGAGGGCAAACAAGCATCTAGGGTGAAATAAAGAAGAAAATTCTACTAAATGTTTTACCTTGTTAGAACTTGACCCCCTGCTAAAACTTTCCCAAATATTGTTCCTAAACAGTAGAAACTGCTGGTTTGAGTCTTGAAATGGTGCATTATCGCTCACAGGGATTTTTTTTTATGACTAAGTTTAAAATGGAAATGCCAACAGGTTTAATTATGGTACTGCTGCAGAGGGCACAGCACATTAACATTATTGCATGAAAAAATATCAATCTGCTCTATGAATATATTGAGCACCTTTAATATTTTCATTTGCATTTATAAAAACTCCCATTTAAATTTTTCATGAAAGCTAAATAAGACTTTGCAGAGAAATGCCCTCTCAAGATCTTTGTTTGAAATCCCTTATTTTAGAAAAGGTAATAAAAAATACAAGGAATTCTGATTCTTGATATAAATTAAAATGGGCGTGTCATTCTCCACTGTGGCCCTTCTGAGTATCCTACTTGACCCATTTTTCTGGAGGGCAGATAGTATTATAATGGGCTAAACATTCAACTGTTAAGGAATTTAAGAGAAATGCGTTTATACATATGTATTAAATGACTCAAGACAGTGCTATAATAAAGCTAGATGGAGCCATTGACTAAGATGTTTTTGGGCCAACTTTTTTTAAGAGTCCATGTATATATGGCAGAACCCAAAACTTACATGAACAGACTTTGTACCTTCTAAAAATGTGGTTCTGTACGTCAGTAAACCATATTCTCACTGAGCCTTTGTCTCCTCCAAGACATCAGATGGTTATGAATGTCCTGAACTGGTCCATTGCTACTGACCATCTGTCTCTGTCCAAACTCTAACACAGCTTCTAACAGCTAAAGGCTATGTCACTACTTGTCACCAGTCCCCCCTTAAAATGCCTACAACTATAAATTTTTCTCTGTTCTTTGAGATGTAACTCTTCTACCATCTAAAATTGTCTCCTTAAGGACCTGGGAGCAATCTCTTTGAGATCAAACACACACACACACACACACACACACACACACACACTGGGGAGAGTGCTCACTCTCCTTACCCAGTTCCTGAGGAAGGGGAGGAAACAAGCTTTGATAGCATGCTGCTCCAATTTGCACCTTTATAGGTGCTAGCATGAAGACAGAAGTCTGTTTCTCCTCTGGGGAAGTTCCAGTTAGCAACCCCGGATGGTCTAGTCCTAAGGATGAACCCCTTTCTGTTAACACCTTCGATTACCTTTCCTTTAGTGCAGCTCAGTGTTTAGAAAGTCTCTCGCCTTGTTTCAGTGGACTTGAGCTCAGGTTACACTGGTCTCCACTATTACAATGGTTACTACTGAATAAAATTGGTCTTTATCACGTTTAACTATTATCCAGATGTGCTTTTCTCATATTCACAATAAAGTAATGATGATTCCATGTAGTTCTTTGTTAAATCTTGGAGTCGGAAGCAACTTAAACCCAATTGATTTCAACTCCCTCTTTTACAATGAAGATTGAAACATTGACCCCTAGAGTAAGGGAAGTGTGGACCAGTAACTGGAGCCGAGGTCAGAAGCCAGTGACCCTCCCCTCTTTTTTTTTTCATTGCCGGGTCCCTGGTTTAGGAGTAGTTTCCCTCTTATGAAATCATTATGGTAGAAGGGAGGATGGTGTGGGTGCTTTACCTGTTTCTGAGCTTTGAAAACCAAACAAAACTTCAGATTTCAGTGCAAAGTTTTACAGACGTCACAAATAACAAAACATATACTTGTGCTCAACAACAAAGTGATTTCCTAAATTAAGCAGTGGAACCCAACGTTTTGTTCAACTAAATGTCCACCAAATTAGATATTTTTGTTCACATTAGGATTAGGACTGAAGGTGACAGCAAATGTTAGAGGGTATTGGTATGGTTTTAATGCATAGCTCCAATTCAAAGACTCAAGCAGATTGCTCTATAGATTTTTTTAAAGATTTTACTTATTGTTTATTTGACAGAGGGAACACAAAGCAGGGGGAGCAGCAGGCAGAGGAAGAGGGAGAAGCAGTCTCCTTGCCAAGCAAGGAGTCCCATGTGCGACTCAGTCCCAGGACTCTGGGATCATGACCTGAGTCGTAGGCAGACGCTTAACTGATTGAGCCACCCAGTCGCCCCTCTATACATTTTCTCATATGTAATTTCTTATATGTATTTCCAATCCCTGAAGAATGAAACTTAGTCGGACATATTTAGTATCAGCAGTGGGGCAGATCTAAAAATCCTTTGATTTTTCTTATCTCTATTACAAATATGAGTAACCAAACTAAATTAAGTTACTATAAAAGACCTTTGGGGCCAAAAAGAATGAAAGGGAAAATGAGCTTTAAAAATAGAGATGTCTGTACTTTTCCCCTTATACTACGCATGTGAAAATTGCAAGTAATAGGCTACTAGGCCATGGATGTCGTTCACTGCATCTGGCTGGGCTTTAAACAGCTCTGGGCTACACAAGGCATATCTGCAAGCATGAGGGTGATTAGGAGGAAAATGGTACAATTGCAGTGAAACCAGGCAAAACCCAGCTCTTCTAATGGTTGCGAATTGAGATCAATGATGACACAGTTCAATTATAGCATTAGTTCTTTATGTCAGAGAGGGGTTAAAAATGGATCATAATGACTCTTTAGCAGATAAATTTGAAGCAATTAGAGGTCTGAAAATGTCTCTTTATGTAACTAAAAAAATAATTACCCTTAAATTATCTGGGCTGCAGAACCTATTTCTTTTGCATGTTAGAAGCTGTTTTAAAATTCTATTGCTTCTCGATATGGACTTAATCAACTGAATTTCTAACCCCCCAAATCTCAAGTGCGGGATCAGATTGGACTTTGAGTTAGTCTGGACTACAAGTATTTTAAAAGATTAGTAAATTCTTTCCCTAATGTTTGCTTGTTTAAAACCTAGTACAGTGCCTTACAGGGATTAAATGCTTATTGAATTAAAGTTTATGTTCTTTCTTCAGATATGGCTGGAGAGTACAAACTAAATACAATTCAGACCAAGCAATCTGGATCAACTGTCTTGTCCCCCAAACATTAGCCTTATATCTTTTGTTTGATGCATATAGAAGCTGAATAAATGGACGATCTAAGCCAACACAATTCTTTCATGTAGGTAGGCTGAGATTATCATTTTCTCAGTTGTTTTGAGATCCCAGACTGGCCATGAGAAGTTTACAGTCCTACTGAAGCCAGAAACATCATCCGTCATTATCTTTGTTTTTCCCCTTGTTAGGATTATTGAAGTGACATATTTATTGCTTCATCTCAGCCATAGATATGTTTTAGGGAGGAAAATATAAACTAATTTGCACAAATGGACAGAGGGACATGTTGGTTTGTGGGCATTCAGTACAAATTAGCAAAGCTTTCATTTAGGCTACCATGAAACACATCCAGACGTCACATGTATACAGAGAAAAATGTTCTATCTCTTCCTTTTAACCTTTGCATGAACCTGGTTATGTAGTGTTCGTGGTTCTTTATCCTCTTGCTTCTTTTGTCTCTCGTTTTCTGTGGAGTCTTGATTCTACCAGCTTGTTGTGGCATTTCACTTAACATCAATATGGAGAATGCATAAAGGGGAGAACACAGAGTCGCAAATTGTTTATTGACAGTATCTGTTATGTAAGATTCTCTGTTTTTATCAGATACAGGAGTTTCTCTTGTTCTTAAGTTTTGAAATGCTAGAAATCACAATTTCAATGACGACGAATGAGTAAGCAGAACTTCCCTAATGAGTACTTAAATGTTCCTGACATGTTGATCATATAATTTCTTTTAAGTCACTTATCATTACATAGACGTAGATATTATTACTACTTATTTATAGATGAAGAAACAGGTTCCAAAAATTTAAATATGCTTAATTTCACACAGTGGGTATTTTGTAGAGTTAGCTAACTAGCTTAAAAAAATAGAGGTTTGTCTATAGATCTTAAACATTAATAATATGCTAATAATATGCTAATGATACAGACTTGTAATGCTCTGTCAACAAAATATTTTCAGTTTGAATGGAATGCTATGAATTGTTGAAGGGTCTTAGAGAGGTCATGTGTTCTTCCCCTGTATTCATGACAAACACAATTATCTAGCCTATTTTGCAAGACTTTATATTTTGATTTCTTGAGATGCTCTTGAGGCTGAGTTTATAAAGATGGTATGCATTCTTCCTGCGGGCCTAGATCACTCATGATATGTAATATAATTATCTTGTGAATTTCAGAGCTCAGACATGTGGAATTAAACTGCAACTACACATTGTGGAATTAAACCAACGAATTCAAAATTCTTTTTTAAGAAAATTTTCCAGGGGCAAGGGGGTGGCTTAGTTATGTGTCTGACTCTTGATTTCAACTTGGGTGGTAATCTCGGGTGTGGCGTGGGCTTGAGCATCGGACTCTGTGTTCAGTGAGGAGTCTGCTTGAGATTCTTGCTCTCCCTCTGCCTCATGCTTGCTCGTGCTCTCAAATCTTAAAATTTTCCAAAAGTTGTAGATCTTCATTTTTAAATAATGCGACCTATAAATATACCCCTTTCTATACTCCTGTATAAACTCAAGCTTGCTAATTCAAATGGTATAAATATCAGGCAATATAAAAATTAAGGTTTGATTATCATGTGGGGCTTAATCTTTTACTTATATTTAATATTTTTAATATTAATATTTTTTTATTTTTTTAAGATTTTATTTATTTATTTGACAGACAGAGATCACAAGTAGGCAGAGAGACAGGCAGAGAGAGAGGAAGGGAAGCAGGCTCCCTGCTGAGCAGAGAGTCCCACGTGGGCTCGATCCCAGGATCCACCCAGGCGCCCCTAATATTAATATTTTAATATTTTCAGATACTGACAGATCTTCTACATATGTTTTCAGTTATTGACAGAACTTCTAGATATGTTACCATAACCCTATGATTCGGTGCAAGCATCTGATGTAGGAAATTCAGTAAACATTTAGAAGCTATTGTGTTCCAGGTATTAGGCTATGTATTGGATCCATAGAAAAGGGGAAGACCTATTTCCTGATCTCAACGATCTCACAGTGTAGTAGAAAGCCAGACGCATTAAAACCTATGAATGTCAGATGCGCAGAAAGAGAATTTAAGGGAGATGCTGACACTCGGGTTGACAGTATATGGCTCGTTAGGCTTTCCAGAATTGTTCTCCAGGTATTATTCATCCCTTCCTCAGAAACTATGGGTACTTAAGAGATACAGAGACTTGCAAAGGCCACATGAGAATGCTTCCTTGACATCTTGGCTGCTTGGTTCCCCAAGGCCGGGATGATCACACTTTATTTGCGAAATCTTCCCAAATAAATGCCCAAATCTTGACGCATGCAGCTTCATATAAAGATAGAAGAGGAATGGCCATGTTTCATTAAATCTACAGTATGGTATTCAAATTCTTTTCATGCTGCAAGGCATTTTCCTGACCCATGAGAATCCATGCGCAGAGATTTTGTATCTCTGCAGGGTTGTTATTCTCCTATCTGGCTCCATATTCTTTGATTGTCCTTTGTTCAAGCTGGTATACATGGAGAGAAGGGGGGGAGGTTGGATCTGTGGGGTAGCTGGATTCCATATACTAATGCACATGGGTCTGCCCACAGCTCTCATACAATTCCATCAAAGGCATCTTTTGCTATGATCTGTTGTGATCTCTATAGGATCAGTAGATACAGGGAGAAGATCACATAAAGGATCTCAGGGCAAGTTTTCAGGAGTAAGGAATGAAATAAATGAGATGATGGATGGGAGATACTAATGAAGATTTTCCGGACTAATGAAGCAAATGAAGCAGTGGACAGAAAATACTCCATTGTCTAGCTTCTGCAGCCCATCATTTTCCAGGTCTCTCTCCCCACACTGCCAACACCCTTGACAAATATAACATTTCTCTAAGTACAGAACAGCTGCCTGTGAGGATATAACACCCTCACCTCCCACATCATGGCACCAAAGATGCAGCTCTTCACTAGGGAAGCCGAATTTGAAAAAGAAGAGTATGTGCCACCCCCGTGCTTTTCTACAGGACACGGGGACGTGCAGAAACCTAGAAGTGTGTCAGCTAAACAGTCTGGACGCAGGTGCTGACAGAAAAGCTGTGTAGCACAAATGTTTAGCTCCAAAACTGAGCACAACTCAAAGTATGTGGGCTGATGACGCAGAGGAGATGGGCTCAGTTATAACAGCAGCCTCTTTCAGGAGTTTCAGGTAATACAGTCTCTGGAACCTACCAGAAATACTTATGGGCTGACCTCCTGTTTTCCCTTCTCTTAGGGCCTCTTCCAGTTAGAAGTCTCTTCTTTAAGAACACAGGCTCTGGACGTTCAACAGAACATTTGAACTTGATTTCTTCCGCAAGATTTCTTGCTTATTCTGTGAAACTATGCATAGTTCTTTCAAGCTGATCATATAAAATCTTCGAGTAAAGCCACTGGAGTTCAGAAATTGTTAGTGGTTTCTCTTTTTATAGGAATATTTTATATCAAAAATCTACTATATTTCCTGTATTTATGATTCCATACGAATTGTGTAGACACTGTAAGGGAGAGTTGCCTAGAAATTTTTTGAATTAGATATGATCCAGAAATCAGTGTAGAAACATGGATTTATTCAGCTAGACCATCTCTGTATGCCACAAGTCGTTGAGGGCCAAGACCCTACCTTATGAGTCTTTGAACCCCTTGCAGATTCTAGCAGCCTCCTTTAAATATGGACGATTCTCAAATAATTTCTGGTAAAACAAGTACTTCTGAGGCAGTATTAGGTTGAATGAGTTATCTCAGAACATTTGAGGAGAGGAAATATAATTTTAAAATTTTCTTGGGGCATCTGGGTGGCTCAGTTGGTTCAACATTTGACTCTTAATTTTAGCTTAGGTGATGATCTCAGGGTCATGAGATCAAGCCAGCTTTGGACTCCGTGCTCAGCGTGGAGTCTGTTCCAGATTCTCTCCCACTCCTGGCCCCCAACCCCCTCACCCCTGGCACACACATGTGCCTCAAATCTTCAAAAAAAATTTTTTTTTCTTGCACCAAATGCTTTGAATTACTTTCATCAGCATTTAAAAAATATATTTGTAAGGAGCTATTTGTTAATAAATGTAGGCTTAAACTTCCCTTTAGAATTACTATGATCTGTTTGGGAGAGATAAGAGGGTGATGATATTTTACTATTTGTAAAATGAAAACTCAGTCTGGATTTGGCATTTGTCAACCATATACACACATGTCCTTATGTCCTAGAGTAAAATTATAACAAAAAACTGCTGTGCAAAGAAAGTCTATTAAATTTGCCATGTGGATTCCTTCTCCCCTCCCCAAACAGCTATTTCTGGAATTGATAGAATTCTAATACTTCTCCCTTCACCTACCTACAGTTTCCCCTCCTTTGTGCCTTAGAATATTGTTACTGAGGGGTATCTGGGTGGCTCAGTTAAGTGCCCAACTCTTGACTTCAGCTCAGGTCATGATCTCAGGGTTGTGGGATGGAGCCCTGCATAGGACTCTGTGCCAAGTGTAGAACCTGCTTGAGGTTCTCTTTCTCCTTCTTCTCCTCCTCCATGCCACAGGCGCTTATGTGCTCTTGCTCTCAAAATTTTTAAAAATACTGTTACTGAGAATTGTTTACAGGGCAAGTTGTTTTTCTTTATTCAAAACACATTTCTGTGAAGCTGCAGTAGCAATACTATCCCACTTCCACGTTTTGCTTTTCATTCTCAATTTTCTTTTATTATAATCTGATTTTTTTTTCCAGCTAGAAAAAAATTCAGGTATTTCGGGTTAAAGCTGGTGCTCTAACCCAAACCACTTGTTAAGAGAAGGAATGATTGGATCAGCCTTCTTCCATCCCCCCTTATGGGAGCGTCTAATGTGCGCAGGGGTACGCGCATGCGTACACCTTCATAACGTGGTCTGCCCCCCATCTTCTCCAGCCTAACGCTAATCTGGGATTCCCCATCTGATGGGCACTTACACAATGATCTTTTATATACAGGGTGGTAATTTCACACTAAATACTTCAATTATTTATAAATGGATCTCAGAGGCAGCAACTAGCAGCTGCGCTATAGAAGCTGCTTTGACTGAGGCGTGGCCAACAAAGCCACATGCCACTTTAAGCAGTGTTATTAATATTTATGTGACTGGATCAGCTAGTTGAGATGCAGGTCTTCCCTGGGCCCTGTGGAAGAAGCCTTCCCATTTTCCCTTGCCTGTAATTACACGCTGATTCTTTCCTTTGCCAAACTTCAGGGTAATAGAAGGTCAGGCTCCTAGGGCTGAAGAGTGTGCCAAACCCATCGACGCCAATAATACTTTCTCTACTTTTCTTGTCTATGGAGTCCATTGAAACCTAGTTTTAGAGTAGGAAGTCTGTGAAGCTCACACTTAGAACCTTGGAGGAAGATTTTGGATTTAACTTTTGACAGAGTAACGTCATATTTGTGAATGGCAGTAAGTAATCAGGCATGAGGGAAATTATCAAAACAGGTTAAGAGTTGAGTTAATGAATTCACAGCTTTGAGAGAGAGAAACACAGATGTGAATGTGGCCATGATCAGTGTACTTAAGGGGCACTACTGCAAACTCCAAGTCTTGCTTTCTGATAAATATTCTTTTTTTGAATGAGGATGCACTGGATTACCATGGAAGGCAGGATCCCTAGTGTTCCCTGACTCCTTCCATGAAGGAGCACGTGGTATTGGCTTGACAGTTCCATTTTTCAGGTCAAACACAAACATAGAAAAGTGATGATTCTAGTGCTGATGTAAACAATGCGATTATTTATTTATTTATGTATTTTTTGGAAGATGATGTGAGTTTGGTTTACAACCTGCCTTCCTTCATTGCACATCTGAGGACCACCCTTACATTGGTAAGGTTCAACAGCTTCCTTCTGGCAGTTGTAAGCGTTTGAGGTGACAACCATTAGAGGGCAGCACTGCTATTTTTTCTTAGCAGGAAACCAGGGGGAGAAAGAAATACAAACTTTCCTTGCAGGGATCTTCATGATTTAGGCAGAGCTGTCTCCCATGTGGTCATTTGTTTGCCTCCCCATTCAGACAGACTGATGGTAGACGTTCAGAGGAATAAATGAAGTTGTATCTGGGAAAAGACAGTACAGGACTACGTTTTAGCTTTTGTGTCATTGTAATTCCTTCCATTGACAACATTCCCTTTAAGACCTTTTTCTTAACCAAACAGCACTTTTTTTTCTTTTTTTTTTGCTTTAGTTTTTTTAATTATCATTCGTCCTGTGGAGGTTTTTCTTGCATATGTGTAGTTGGGGAAACTATAAATAAATACGGATGATTTCCCTTGTAATGAAGCTCGAATTCCCAGGTCTTGCAAGACCCAGCATCTATAGCAAGGATAGCTATTGTGGAAAAGATGGGTTTCAAGACACACAGAACTACCGACCTGCAGTAATGACACATTCACCTGTATGGAACCTCATTTGTTAGCAGGGGACATCTCAGCTGCAAGCTGCCAGGAGATGAGATCTGAATAAATAATCTGTAATTACAATGGAGTAGATGAAGATTGATTGGTGAAAGGAAGTTTTATCCTTTGGGATCAAAGAACTCTTCCTTTTGACTTTACTGAGGCATTAGTAGTTATAGGACAAATAAAGAGGGTAGCCTGCTATTGAAAATACTCCCTACCTGCGCAGTATCTCAGTAGATGAAAGAATGTCTCAGGAGTGAGAATGAGCACAGCAGCTGAAGGGGTGGAGCATGGAGCCGAGCCAGTGCCCTAGAACTGAGAGTGACCTAAGAGCGTTCTCCTTGCACAGGCCAGTGGGCCGGAAACTGGGGTAATGAGATAATCAGCCCAGTCTTTACATAACCAAAGCCAACGTCTTCCTCAATTCCCTGCTCTTTTCTCTGATCTCCCAAGATCTCCCAAGAATCTGCTTTCAGCTTCAGCAAGGTTTGACAGCAGCAATTCAGGGATGTAGAATTTGAAAATAGAAGCAAAATTCAAATGTAGAAGGACAAAAAAGAATCAAGTTAAACGGGGGTGGTTGCAACTAATTAGCCTGTAGGCAGCTTTCTCACACTGAACATAGATTCTTGCTTTGATTTTTACAGAGTGAAAATAAGAGGTCAGTGGTGGAAGGGGCTCCATTGAGTGCCAGAGACTTGAATATGTGCCACCAAGGGAGCTATGGAAGATCAGGGAAATATTCGGTACATGTTCTTGAAATCAATGGAAGCTTACATCGCGGAGTTAGCTTTTCACTCAGCCAACCTAACAGTCAAGACCAATGTTCTTCTATGTACTTGGATATAATTTTTGACGCTTTCAAGTACTAACAGCTGTGGCTCTACTGAGCTTTAGGGAGCTTGACAATGAGTGGAAAATAGCCACAGCTACATCACTTACAATTTGACTCCTGTAATTCTCAATATTCCTCTCAATCAGCACCATTTATAACCATTAAGTTGCATAGACTGAGTCTAGAGGAGGTCACACCTTTGCATTTCTCTACTGATTATCTCATTATGCTACTAGAGTGTTTTGCCAAGCAAGCTACAGATTGGTGCCCACTGGGGAATAATTCTAGGTATCTCACTCCACTGCCTCATTTAGAACCCCTAATGCATTTACCCCTCTCACCCGTCACACTAAAATCTCACTGCGGTCAAAGACAGAGTATTGGTTCACAACATACCCCAAACTGAGTGGTCTGAACCTAGAAATTCCATGTCAGTGCCCGTTTAGGACTCTAGATGCTGGAGATTAAGAAGATATTGCCATATCCCCCCCCCCCCTTTTAAAGGACACCAGCCGTGTCGAATTAGGGGCCCACCCTCCTCCAGTCTGATCTCATCCTAACTTAAGTAATATCTGCAGTGACCCTATTTCCAAATAAAGTCACATTCTGAAGTACTGGGAGTAGGGCTTCAATGGAGGAATTTGGGTAGAGGGACACAATTCAACCCGTAACAGGCAGGAACTTGATTAGTAATGTGGATTGAATTAAATATAGCCTTGTAGTTGGCCCTTTATACTTTATTCATGGTAAACCATAATATTTTACAGAGGAATAATGGAAATACTTTTATGATGGCTTCTATATTTCTTCACTTCTTAATTGAAATAACATATTTTTTCCTAAATAGTAGGGTGCTATCTGTTTCTTGGAATTAATACAACCAAGTGAGACACTCAGAACATTATTTTGCTTCCATTTCTTCAGCAGAAGAGCTCTTCAGTCAATCCAAACCTCCCTGGCATTCCTAACAAGCCCATTATAATGCTTAATAACCCTCAAGACCAAGTTCTCTTTGCCTCTAAATCCCCCAGGCTTCAGCTTAAGTTGCTTTCTATTGCTCCTGCCTTCATGAATACAAAGAGTAGTTGGCCAACTACTTTGTAGAACTCCTTCCCTGACTAGTGTTATTAGATTTCCTCTTTATATCCAATAAACAAAATAATCTAACACTGAGTCATCTTTGTGGCTCATACAAAACGTCTTCAGGATCTCCCAATACTCCTGAGTATTTCAGAACTAGAGATGCCTCTCTGGGCAGGTCTGACTTCAGGGTCCAGGAGAACAGAACACTGTGGATTCAGGTGTACCTGTTTTCTTGCAGAGTGGTCCTTGGGGGAAGAGGCAAGCCTTGCTCTGAATTTCACACATCTCCTCTCCCTTGAGCAGTGCCACATCTATATTTAATTTCTTTGAAATATATTTAATACTTTTCATGAGCTTGATACTGGGGCTGGGAGACAGGGATATGGTAGTCAGTGAGGCTAGTGACAAAGAGATTAGAGTCTACAGAAGTAGATCTTAGATCTGCTCAGGATTTGACCCTTTCCAGTCTCAAAAATTAAGACCCCCCCCAACTTTTCTTTTTGTTACATCTATCAATATTTTTATTAGAAAGTAAAACAAATCTTGAAGTATTCATTTAAAACACTAGTAACTCATCACATCTTTACATGAATAGCATCTTAATGAAAATGGTTTTTGATATAAAAATGAACTTAGTGAAAAGAATGACATTGTTTAATGTCTTTGCATATTGGCATATATTTTTAATGCCTGTCTTTATAATAGAAGATAGTTTAATTCTTTTATCTGTTTTTGCATTCAATCCGTTGTAATCTTATTTTGGTTCAAATATAAGAAGATAAGTAACTGGAAAAAGGATGAATATTTTAATTGCTTTTCAAATAGTTGTAGATATTCTTTAATGCTATAGCAAAATGCAACAAATGTTGGTTCTCTAAATGTTAACTACGGTGTGGATTTTGAAACCATATAAATGAACATTTTGTACTCTACTAAACTCCATTAGTTTATTTGATACTTTTAAAGAATATTTTACCTATGCATTGGTTAATTGGAAAATATTGGCTTATTTAGTTATATAGATTTTCCAAATGTTAATACATTTCATTATACTTTATCAAAAACTCATATTTGTTAATATCTGCACTAATCATTTTGGAAAATCTTTAAGATGTTATTTACTTGGTGGGGGGAAGAGCACAAGCTGGGGCAGCAGCTGAGAAAGGGAGAAGCAGGCTCCCTGCTGAGGACTAGGGAGGGGGTGGGTTCCAGGACCCTGGGATCATGACTTGATTGAAGGCCAGTGCTTAACGGACTGAGCCACCAGGTGCACCCAAAAAAATATCTTTACTGGGAAGCTTTCAAGCTTCAGATTTTTTTGTTTTTGGTTTTGGTTTTGGTTTTTAAAATGAAAGAACTTTATGAAAAACTTAGTTCCACTGATAAACTATTGTATAAGTATTTTTGCTTGAGATAGCAATCATCATTTGGCATATCTTTTGATACTTGCTTTGTGCATCTCACTTCATCAGAAACTATGAAAAAGATATATACTCCAGGGCTGAGATTTAATGGAAATAATTTACTGCTTGATCAGGGAATTTTTAAATGAAACTATCATTGCTTTTACTGTATGTGGCAATGAAGAGTATTGGCTTCTGGTAAAGTTTGGTTTGAGCTAAGGTATCGGTACTTTTTGCCCATCAGTGTAAATGTCAACATAGTGAGAAAGGCAAACAAAATCTGAATATTTCTGGGGAAACAGTTTTGTGGGACACTCTGAAAGTATCCACAGGTACGCGGATCACGCTTAAAGAACCACTGGTCTAGTTTGGTCAGTAAACAGGCAAGGGCAATCCAGAGTTTAGGTACTAAGCTGGGGTAGGGTTAGTAAAATCAGGAGTTAATGGCTTGGGGAAAAGCTGCTCTGAGGTGGTGACATCAAAACCAAACTCTGGAAGACAAATAGAAACTAGAGTGTGTTAGGAAAAAGGAGAAAGGTAAGTGAGAGTCAAAAACCTTTACAATCAGTCACTTGAAGGTAAGAAAGCATGGCACTTTCTTAGTTCTGCAGGAGGGTTCCAGGGATGTGAAAATATGACGTGAGGTTATGAAGTAGAGTGAAGGACATATGCAGAAGCTTATGAAAGGCCATACATGCTGTGTAATGACATTTAGAATTGAAGATCTGCTGGAGTAGTCTAAGGAAGAAAGCACAGTGACCTAAATTAGGGGGATGGTATTGGGGTTAGAGAGCATGTATGGAGTAGAGACACACTGAAGAACTATGAATGGGAAGTCTAAGTGGTTAATTGGATGTCAGGAGGAGGGGAGAGGAGCCAAAGATGACAGCCCTGTTAGTAGTTGGAAGGAGGCGGTAAGCTAATGCCCCGGGCCAGCCATCAATATTGACTTTCAAGAAAGGATCAGAGACTCTTTACAACAAAGATGTCACAATACCATCCTTACAAATAAAGTTGGAACAAAACTTGTATTTTTCAAGCATCTTGGAACTTCAATGCATTTATTAGCTTCTTACTGCAAAGACCATGTTTCAGAAAGAAAGTCTCAGTACATTTATCTCAAAGACAGACATACCTGAGATGGTAACATTGACTGCAACCCATTGTTACTAGCAACGTTTCACATTCAGTGGGAGTCGGTGGAGCTCACAAAGTGTCTTCACATTAAATCATAAAATACCCATAGGTGGGTACCATTATGATGAAGTTATGTACAACTCACGTTTAATCGAGACTTGCTGCTACCCAGTAGCACACTAGCTCTATGCAAATTCCCCTACCATGAGTGTTCATGGATTTTCCAGAAGTTTCCCATATATGGTTGTAAATAAGTGTGGCCAGGGGACCTGGGATCAGCCATGCTTCTTGTCTCCTTGCTTCAGCTGCCTGGCCAGATATTGCTAAACTTATGTTGTTTCGTCAAATACTATAGACGAGTCTTCGGAAAGCAGTCTCATCTGCTGAGCTTTGGATATTTCCTTCTGACTTCCCATGCCCTGGGATAGTTGGGACTTCCACTGGGGATCTGCACTGATAGAATAGAGCCCTTTCACGGGCAAAGCCGCCTTGGTGTCTGCTGGAAGGAGTTGAACCTCTCTCCCATTTGTACACCGTTAGAGACATTACTGGTGTCCCAAACATCTTAGTCAGACATCTCTCGAAGGTTCTGCGATGGCCTAGGCCCTCACACTCTGCATTCACAAAATATTTCAACCTCCTTTTCTGCAACCCCAGCCTGTCCTAAGTGGCAATATCCCTAACGTATTTTCTCTCACCCTTTCTAAGAACTTCTCACTCATTTTTGGTGCTTCTTGACTGTTTGACCAAGATGACTGGAAGTGCTGGCTTCTCCCTGTCTGTGTTTCCAGAATTCCTAATTGCTTCAGGGTCTATTGGTAGAAAAGCAGTGGTGGATGTAGAAATAAGCACGCTTCCTGCTATTTTTCTTTGTGTGCTTTCTCACATTCCCCATTTATTCAGCTACCTTTATTTTTTTGTTTCCTTTGAGGGAGTGCTTATTTTCTTCCCTGTTAGGGTTCTGTAAAAGGGCCCTGACAGAAGCTGTAGGATCCTTTTATTCCTTGTCAGACTTTCTGTTGGGGGAGGGGAGGATGTGAGCTGGACAATTCATTCAGATTTCTGATGCTGGGAATGACTGATTGTGATGGATTCTGCTCATACTGGATTCATTTCCTATTTCTCTTTGATCACATAGATGTGAGGAAAAGGGTTAAAGTGGTTGGAGCAGCAGAAGCGAGATGAAGTCAGAACTTAGAGACAGTGGGGGTAATTATTGTATTTGAGACTTTTGTACCTAGTTTCTCATTGAATGTTAGCCCAAGCAGAACAAGTAAAGTGGATTTTAAAGCGATGGAGTACGACAGACTCCTCAATCACCTGTTCACCTGATAGTTTTAATGTTTATGACAGTTGTCTGTTGCTTTGTTATAGGTTTCAAAACAGTGACATTCTAAGGCTGTAATTCTTTGTGTGTTTTAAAGAGACTTTCCTCACCAATTACTTTAAATATTGTTGGTCCAGAAAGACAAGTATTTGATTTTCTTTCAGTTTTCAGAGTAAGTGGGTGCTCTAGCAATTTCCTAGGATGACCAGTGTGTTTTTAAATTTTCAGTATCATTGTAACTTCATGTATTCTTAATACTGTTCTAAATACATGAATTTTAGGAGTGTATTTGATGTGTTTTAACACATTCATTTTTTCCTTTGCTCAAATTGTCCCAGCTTTTGGCCAAAGAAGTTACTTCCACACAGGTTCATGTGATCCCCTTTAGTCTTTGATAGTTTCCTTACTTTCTGGTCTATTAAGATATCTCGGGCTTATTTTGTATATTTCCTCTCTAAGACCTAGAATAAGGAATTTTTCCAAGGGGCACTGGTCCTTCAGAGGCCTGGGTGATGTCTGCATTTATTGCTCCTGGTATATCATTGCTTTTTGGCTTTTCCAGTGGAAAAAAATAAGGAAATACATTACATTTTCCTTTAAAGATGTATTTATACTAATACTTCTCATTTTTAAAACTTGTTTTAGGCTGTGAATTGGTTGTACATGTATTGTCTAAAGCAAGGTATTGAGTTACTTAGAGAATAATCCAGGTAATGAAAGAATGAAAGAGATCCAGGAAATGAAAGGGATGAGATAGAGGCTGAAGAATTCAGGATTTTAGAAAAGCATTTGAAGCGTAGAGCCCCGAGCAAGAGAGACTGCTGGCACCTTTAAAGGAGCACGAGAAGGTCAGCTGCAGCCCTGAGATGACACCCTAGTCCTTATGCCAGAGTTTACTTTGGTCATCTGAAGTTCAGGGTCTAGGAGATTCCTCAGAAAGGACTTATGAGAACAATATTCCCAGAGGTCTTATAGGTTGACAAGTGTGTTTTTTGCCATTTGAAATCCAAGTTGGGTGCATATAAATTCCTGAGGTCATTTTTTTTTCTTCAACATCTTAAATTTATTACTCCATTATATTCTGGCATAAAATGTTACTAAAAAATTAATAGCAACAGTACTTTCTGCTTATCTTTTCCCCTAATAAGCAACTTAGTTTTTTTGCCTGTAGGCTCCAAGGTTTTTATTGTTTATCTTTAGAGTCCACTAATTGTTAGATAATATTTCAGAGTGTGTCGTTCTGGGTTGTTTTTCCAAGATACCCAGCATGCCCTTTTAATAGGTAATTGTTAAGTCTTTTTTTTTTTTTTTTGACAGGAGGAGAGGTAAAATCTTCTTAATTTTAGGGTTCTTTTCACTGGATTTCCTCTCTAGTAACCCCTTGACATAATGTATTTGCCATTTTTTTCAAATACTTTTTATCCCTTTGTTTTCTTTTGATTGTACGTTATCTTCGTTTTTGCCTTTTACTTAAATCATCTGTTGGCTCTCATGTGCATTCTAGTTCAGGTTTTATTTCTGAAATCGTTTTTTTTTCCTAACTCTTCTCACCCCATATCTGGATTCCTAAATCCTAATTTGTGGTGTTCTTTAATTTTTAAATTATATTTTAGAATTTCGTTTAGCTTATTGGAAATAGTTGACTACAGTTTTCATCTGTTTAATGGCTGTTCTTATTAGAATACTTCAATATGGAAAGGGTTCTACTTCTTGGTCTGTGTTTTGTTTCATCCTGTGGAATTTGATACGATTCTCTTAATTGCTCATACTTGTGTGCTCTTAGATTTACTGAGCTCTCAGGAGGTTAGGGTGGGTCAGGTTAGTTTTTTTAGCTTCACATTTCTAAACCTTTTATTTTTTTTTAAATCTTTGTCAGATGTTGACAAATTAAGAATTCAATAGATATGACCCTCCACTTTCTGAGATACTCTCTTTCTTCTTTCTTCTATTTGTATTTTCCTTTATCCTTTACTTCTGTGAATTATGACTTTAAAAACTTGGGGCCTCTCTCCTCTCCCCAACCCCCCGCTATTACCAGGATGAGGATTTTGTTGAAAGGGGGCTTCTTCTGTTCAGTCCTGTGAGCTACTATTGCCAGAGCTCCAGCTCCTTCAGATGCGTACCTTATAATTACCTGTGAGTGTTCAAAGCCTTCCCAGTTTTATTTTGACTTGTCACACTTTCTATTAATGTCTATTGATCGTTTAGGGCTTCTTCCATTTTCAGGTCCAGTAGATAATCGTGTTGCTTTCCTCATCTGTCTTCCGCACAGATGCTGATATCATGTTTTGTCTACTTGCCCTTCTATTTTCAGGATCGTGGGGATACTTTGTCATTTAATTTTGCTGTAAATGTTGCCTGGGCAGTTTCAGTTTTGCATTTTTAGTCGCTCTGTCCATTTTTCTGAGAGCATTCTAGAAGATTAAAAAACACTGTCACTACTGCCCCTGTGTTTCCAGAAATTATGTTCAATCCACATTTATTTTTTCTTTGTTTTCCCTTCAGTCTTATAGTTTACTGGTACTTTCCTTTCATGATGCTGAAATTTTTGGCTGGAAGCGTTAATGCAATTATTCTGTCTTGCCATAGATTTATAATAGTGTCAAAATAATCAAATTTCTGCATTTACACTTATTACTTACCTTAATATGTAGGTGACCAAGATGTCCTGTATTGCCTAAGACTTTCTCTGTTTTTGCACTGAAAATCTTGTGTCCCAGGAAACCCCTCAGTCCTGTGTAGAACCTGGACAATTGACTACCTTACACATGCTGCTAGAGACAAATTCTCATTTCCAAACCATCTTTTGGTGTTCTTGTAGTTCATCTAGGTGGCTGTTTTTCTTAGGTTTCTTATCCTTTTGTTTCTCTTTGAGAAAATGTATTTGAATATATCCACTTTTTCATAAATGTTTTACTCGATGCTTTCTGTTTGATAATGTCTCTTACAGATATATCCTGAAGGTAATTTTGTATCCCTTTACAGATACATGTGTTCCATGGTAGGGATGAAACATGGTTTATCCAACCAGGTCTTCATTGCTGGACATGAGGTTGCATTTTGCCTTTAAGAAATGGTTGCACAACTGCTAACTTTTAAATACTATTATTTTTGTCAGTGTATCTTTGGGAAAGAATTCCACAAGTAGAACCGACTGCTGCATCAGAAGGGATGTGTGTATGTAGCATTACCAGACATTTGTAAGAGTTGTGCCATTTTGAATTCCCATTAGCGGTACAAAAGTACCTGTTTCGTGACACTTTGGCAACATAGAAAAAGTTCCTGGGTTTTTTTTTTTTTTTTTGAATATTTGACAGTGTATGTGAGAAATGGTACCTCAGTCTAATTTTAATTTATAATTAATTTATAATTTAATTTATAATTTTAATTTATAATTCTTATAATGAATTAGGGCATATTTCCCTTTGACTAAGGATCATTCACATTTTATTTATAACCTTTGTCCGTTTTTTTCTTATTAGTTTGCTAGTATTTTTCGTAATGTTTAGAACCTCTTTATAATCCTATATAGATAGGTTGCAAAACATTTTGTCAATATTTCATTTTAGTGTGTTTATGTTGGTTTCTCTGGGCCATGTAAAGTTTTAATTCATAACTTTTATGTAATCAGATTTCTAATTTTTAGTCCTAGCAAGGTAATTGATTTTTGAGTCATAGTCCAGGAAGCTCTCCTTACTCTCAGTTTTTAATGTAAGGAATTCATCAGTTTTTTGTGCTAGTACTTGTGGCATTTTATATTAACATTTGGATATCTGATTCCATTTGGATTTTTATATTCATATTTTAACTTTTTTATAAAACTATTTTTGCACTCTGAGAGAGGTATGTTAAAATCTTTAATATTTCTTAGTGTTTCTGTTGATTTCTGCTTCATTTATTTTGTGGTTGTTAGGCACATACAGATCAAGAGTTTTAAAACTGCTTGTTTAAAAACTTTTTACAATCAAGTTTGTGTACAGCAAAGCTAGATTCTAGTATATTATTAAATGGAAGTTTTCATAACGTATTCTATAGTCTTTATTAAATCAATCACCTGTGAAAACAAAACAAGCAACAATAAAAACCACAATCCAACAGCAAACAAAGACATGGATTGTCTCTGTGACTGTGACTAGTTCCCAAAAAGAGTGGGGGAGGATGTAAGCAGTAGACTATCTAAGCTTATTTCTATCACCTGATGCCTGAGGGAATTGAGACCCTAGGAAATGTAGTCCAAGTCCAGATGCCTGGGTGATAGCAACACAAGGTGGTGAGGAGCGACTTGCAGGACTCATGATATTTTGTCTCATAAGTGGTGTGGCTAGCTAATTAGGACCCCTTGTCAAGACCTTGAAGTTAACTCACTGAGACCATGAACCCCTCACTGATTCTGCACCTCTCCTCTTAGCAGAAGGAGCCCAGTGGGAGAAGGGTAGTGAGGCTCAGGGAGGTTGTAAGAGGAACTCCACCTGCACTCACTACAAGGAAAGACTAGAATTCCATCAAGCAGGAGTGTTCTGATCTGGACCTTTAGTGGCACTCTTCTCCATGGAGGAGAATCTTCCTCCTTTGTATCACCCCACCCTTTCCCCATGCCTCTTCTCCCTTTGCTGCCCCCATCCTGGCCATATTTATGTACCACTTTGGCTTGGTAGAGTCCTGGCATCACACTGTCCATGTCCATAATGTTCACCAGCCCAGCAGAATGAAGACACTGAGCACAGAATTGGCACGAGACTTTGCTGAACCCGGTAAGCTCCTTCACCTTTCCTGGACCTTCCCACAGCTGTCCTGACTTCGAGTCAGGCTTTTGTCATCACTCGAAGATGTCCAGTCTCTTGCATACACCCCAAGATATGTTCTTGCTCCCCCCATCCACAGCCTCTGTGCCTGATACATTTGTCAGCCAGGGCCATGGGGTCTGCACCTTCCTCGTTTTTGGTTTCCACATGAGGCATAATTACTGCCTTAGTCTGCCCTTTTTGCTGGTTACAGTTTTCCCTGCTTCTTTGGGCTCCTGTCATTCCATAAAAGAATTATCACAGCTGTCTCCCAAACTCATATTTTTGGGTTATTGGTTTTGTCTCTATAAATTAGATTTTGAGAAGATAGATCCTATTAGAAAGGTACACTTACTGAAACTTGAGGTCCAGACCCTTCAGGTCCATAGAATGAAGAAATTTTAAGATTAAAGCATCCTTTTATCATACATGGTCACCTCTGCACTTCTGGCTGCTGGATATCTGGAAGCCAGCTTCTTAGTACAGATAGTATTATAGACTGTGTATCCACCGTTTTCATCATATTAAAATTTTGCATTTGTTGCAGTATGTTATGAAATGGGCTTATAGAGAAGGAAAAGGGAGGTTTTATGACATTAGTTTAGTAAACTAGTATTTATATAATATCTCAGTCAAATTATGGGATTAATAAAGTGTTAATGTCTTGCACTGGCCACACTCACACACACAACCCTCCTGCCCCCTCCAGGCTCTTTTCTGGAAGAGCAGAACAAGCTGGAGATAACCAGAAGATTCAAGCTCCGCCAACTGCATTCAGGCTTCTCCTATTTACTCAGAGCACAGTATCAATATTTATTTTTGCACAGTGAACAGGTTTCAGTGGGCTGCTGTGAACAGGGAAATCGCTGTAGAACCCAGGATTTTTACTCTTCACAGAGTCTGCAGGAAGCTCCATTCACCTAGGTGGGTAAATAAATGCCTCCGGAAAGTCTTAGGAATTTGTGGGAGGCAGAGCTTGGGGGAATTGGGAGATGGTTGGGTGAGGATACCCAGGGGATCTGATTAAAATGAGCTTCCCTGTGATATGGTTGTGTCTATTAGAAGATGTCCTTGGGAAATACTCACAGAAGCCCTCATTCTGGGAGAGACTGTTGTTTTCTAAACAGAGTCCACCTTTTCCTCTTTGGGTCAGTGGAGAGAGATGGAAGTTCTTGCTGGGCTGGATGCCTCCTATCAGGAGTAACCTGAGGCTTGAGTAAATGAGAGGAGCCGATGGATTCTAAAACCATTACCACTGCAAAAGAACGTTGGGAGCCTAATTAAACTGTTTTCTAAATTATGCAGTGTTTCTTCACAAGGATGCTTTCTTTTGAATGAAACCTTGACATGTCTGTGGACACTCCTAATATTTGCAGGCTTATGTCATGGTAGTAGGGAGGGGGAAAGACAAATATTCAGAACCACGTCCCCGCTCTCATAATCCGAGGAGGAATGCTGGGAACCATTGGCCGTTAGAGCCACATAACCTGTCATCTTTGCTCTGCTCTTGTTCACTTCAGACTGAAACGCAGGCACAGTTCTTGGAATGACAAAGCTGATAAAGATGGGTGAAATTGCACATTTTTCCATATTTATTTATTTATTTTTATTTTCTTCAATTTTATTTAATTTCTTTTTTTTTTTTTTTCCAGGTATTCCAGAATTCATTGTTTCTGCACCACACCCAGGGCTCCATACAATACCTGCCCTCCATAATACCCACCACCAGGCTCACCCAACCCCCCACCCCTTTCCCCTCCAAAACCCTCAGTTTATTTTTCAGAGTCCACAGTCTTTCATGGTTTGTCTCCCCCACCAATTTCCCACTACTCACTTCTCCTCTCCATCTCCCAATGTCCTCCGTATTATTGCTTATGCTCCACAAGTAAGTGAAACAGTGTGATAATTGACTCTCTCTGTTTGACTTATTTCACTCAGCATAATCTGCATTTTCCATATTTAGATTTCACTATATTTCTAGATCTTAATTGATGTCAGCAAGAGTTTTCCTGCTGAACGAGGTGCTGATTCTTGTAAGGCTTACACTTTCTCTTATCCCATGGTATCCGGACGGTGTCTTTCAGAAAGGACTTGCTGCCAACATTACGTTGCAGGGGTTTGTTCATTGTAGATCAAGTTCTGAGGTTCAAGGCAAGGTATTTGCAAATTACTACCCATAATGCACAAATAACCCCCAAGTAGCTTAAGGTTTTGTTTGTTTGTTTGTTTGTGTTTCCCCCTGCACTCTATTTTATGATACAGGATTATGTTGAAGACATGAAAATTTAAAAATGAAAATTCTTGCCTGTGGAGTCACAGTGCTTGACGAACACCCAGGAAGGATGAGGCTTCCTAATCAGACATTCAGATGAGCAATCCGAGCACAGCAGAAGGAAGTTGAAAAGGAAAAAAAAAATTTTCTAAACAGTATTAGATTATAATCCTCTTAAGACAAAGACAAAGTTGCTACTTTTTCTTTTCTGTTAGAGTTTATTGGTATCATCAGACTTGTAAACAGAATGACGCTTTTCGCAGGCGAAAAGGAAGGTGCCCCCCCTGGGGTGAGGAGCTCTTTCAGTTGAAGTGTCAAGCTGAGGGTGAATAACCTCAGAGGTTCTGGAGAGGTTGAATAAATGACCTCCAAGTTTCCCCAGACCTCACTTTATAGATCTGCAACTCATTAATGCTTTCAAGAGGAACTTAAAAAGGGAACACCTGCTTTGTGGCACCTACCAAGTGGCAGTTGCCTTCCAAAAAATATAAAGCACATAGTTATCTACAGTGAGTGTTTGATTTTAATCTTGTTTCAAAAGAATAAAAGAAAAAGCCTTAAATTTACATATGTGAAAAGTTTTCACCTGCACTGGGTTGTTTGTCTTACAAGCTTCTGAGGGGAGGGCAGGAGTGTTTATTACCATTTTGTAGATAGGAGACACCCCAGAGGCTGTGTAACTGAACCCCCTCACCCCCTCCTCGGCTAGGTCAGTGAAGGTTTACATGGCATTGAGCAGGATAAGCAAGGTAACCCCTAACCATTATCCCCACTAAGTCATGGGCAGTTGCATTAGCTCCAGAAATAAATTGGGGGTGAGTTCCTAAACTTACCTGTAAAATGGAAAGAAACATAACCATTTGATCTACAGAGGTTTATTGAAAATATCTTAAGGGTAAGGGATGATTTAAATGCAGTTCTTCTTGGGGTTATGCTATGTCAGGGTGTGTAAGATACCACTATGTGCCATAGCAGGAGCAATTGGTAGTTTCTAATGGAGTTGGATATGCCTGCGCAATTTCATTCACAACTTTGAAATTTCTGGGTTGAATTTGTTCATTTGCCTCGTATTAAGATATCTTCCAAATATAGAAAAGTAGGAAGGATAACTTTTAAATAAAAACTGTTGTTCACAACAATGGATTGGTAATTTGGTGGCTTTTTGCCTTGCCCATTGTTTTTAAAATAGTATATATTTAAAATCTAATGGTTGTGCAGTTTTAAATATAACACTGCATAGATTTATGTAACAGTTTCTAATGACCATATATAACTGCATCATAGGGATTAACCATTTTCTGATAAGCAGTTAGGTTAAAAAAAAAAATCATAGCCAACATTTATCAGGTACCTTCTGTCCCAGACACTAAGTAGGTATTTTTGTTTTTTATAAAAATAATAGGCTTAGGCAGGGAAAGTCAGAATTCAGAGCATCTCTTCATAAATCTGTTGTTCTAGCCCATGTCTACCATGACGGCACAAACTGTAATATGGAGCGTTTGTCTAAGACTAGTTGCACGTACTATTGTGTTTTGAGGCCCAAAGGAAATTGACTACAGACTTTTTTTCTGTGACAGCTTTCTGTAAATTTTCACTTAAGATTAGATCCAAAAATCGAGGTCCCAGAAAATAAGAGGTTGCTTCGGTAACCCAAATATGTCTAAATTCTAAGGATACCATAGGGGTGGATCTGGCCTCAAGCAATTGACATTTTGTGTTTAATCGGGTTGGCTTCCAAACCGAGTCTGGAGTCCTGTGGACATCTAGGACGTTCACTAACTTGAATTTCTCTTGAACTAGAGAGTAGCTTTAGGTTCCTCCTAACCTGTAAAACGAACCAAAGGACTGTATTCCCTGAAGGCTAATAAATGTCCCTTTTTAAAAACATAGAAAATTTAGTTAATTTAAATGATCACATCTGTGATTCAAAGTACATCTGGCCTTACAGAAAACAGCTGGGTCCGGAAACCAAGCTGGTGAAGGCTGAATACATTGTAGCAGGGAGATAATTGGTCTCAGAAGCAAAGATTTCCAAAAGCACAGCTATTCAACATTATTTCAAGGAGGGTCTCTGGAGGAAGATTGATCTTGACATGCCATTCTCCTTTCTGTGGTGTCCTCTGACAGTGCATGAAGACAATGACAGTTAGCAGGGGAGCTGGAGAGAAAAGCTCCCAGGGCGTTTGCAGGAGATTCATTCCTGTGGCAGACAAAGTCGATCACGATGTGGACTCTTTGTTCAGTCCACTGTCTTTCAAGCAAGCCCCGACTCTCTGAGCAGAGGAGTAAGACCATTTGAAGAGGCATCAAATGGTTTCGAGAAAGGGTGCACATTTAGCTACTCCTTCCTGCCAAACTTTCCCAGTTCATGGGCTTGGAGGCCCTGGGAAAATGAGTACAACTATCAGGGCTGGCTTGTTTTTTAGGTCTAGTGAGTTTTGTGTACAAAGATTCTTCAGAGGTGACTTGGGTTTTACATGTAATATTCAGTTTCATAAAGTTGGTCATTCAAAACCCAAGTTACTCCTTAAATTCCTGTATAGGGCACTGGTAAATTTTTCAGACTATGAACGTTTGGTACCCCTTACAAACATAGATCATTAACTTTTAAATAGTGTAAGCTGAATTTATAAATTGAACATTTCCTTTTTAAAGTAATCTGATTTAATGACGTTCTTAGGTTCCAAACTTCGTAAGGCATTTTTATGTCTAATTTACCTTATAAATAAATGAATCTTAAGAGCCTGTAAAGTAGTGTTCCTCGAGGTGTGGTCCATGGGCCAATATCAGCATCCCCTGAGAATGTGATTTAGAAATATAAATTCTCAGGTTCCACCCTAGATCGACTGAGGAAAAGAAACTAGGGCTTGGAGGCTGAAGCTGTGTTTCAGCAAGCTCATTTGAGAAGCACTTCTTTAAACGTTCCAGTATTATATGCAATTTTGTAAGATTTCAGGTTAAATTACAAGTCTAAATAAATCCCTTAATTAGATTTTCCATCAAAATCCTAAGACGTCTGCATTAGAACACCCTAACTCTGTCAGATCCTCTTACATATTATCAATACCCCAAATACCTCTTATATATAGGTTATTTCTGAACCTAACATGAAAAATGAGTGCCAGGAGCTACGATTGACTTAATTTCTTTGTATAGAATTTATCCTCTGAGGAAACCACTGTGGTTTTTGCCTGCCAAGTTTTCAATTCACTCTTCAGCTGCTGAAGGTTGCTAATTGACCGAAGATTTTGGTTCCACTTTTAACCTGGGGCTGATGACATGGTCCTTTCATAATCATTAAGCCATAGAACCCACAACTTACTGAAGGGACTGATCACCTTAGCCCACCTCCTTAGGTATGAAGATCTCACATTCCTTGATTTTTTTCGAGAAAAATTTCACACCCTCCACCCACGTAAACCAGTGGCTAGCTTTTGTTAGTCAATTTGTAACTTCTAACTACTTGCTTTTCCACAATGGCCACAGTTGCCAAACTGTGGGAAGAGCCAAGATGCCCTCTTAGGGATGAATGGATAAAGAAGATATGGTCCATATATACAATGGAGTATTATGCTTCCATTGGAAAGGATGAATAGACAACTTTTGTACCAATGTGGAAGGTACTGGAAGAGATTACGCTGAGTGAAATAAGCCAAGCAGAGAGAGTCAATTATCATATGGTTGCACTTACTTGTGGAGCACAAGGAATAACACAGAGGACATTGGGAGATGGAGAGGACAAGTGAGTTGGGGGAAATTGGAGGGGGAGACAAACCGTGAGAGACTGCGGACTCTGAGAAACAAACTGAGGGTTTTGGAGGGGAGCAAGGTGGGATGTTGGGTGAGCCTGGTGGTGGGTATTATGGAGGGCAGGGATTGCATGGAGCCCTGGGTGTGGTGCAGAAACAATGAATTCTGGAACACTGAAAAGGTATAAAATAAAATAAAATGAAAAAAAAATACTCACTTTTCCTATCTGTCTCCTATAACCATTGATCTTCGTGTTCAAATGGCTTCTGATTGAATTTGGAGAATCGCAAAGCTGTCTGGGATTTCACTTCCTACAGAGGCTGTTTCCATGCCAGTGACAAAGGGTCTCTGAAACCCTATGCACCCTACATGTGGCCAGTGAGTTATAAGTATTTGATTTTGTGCATACACCTGCAATTACTTCTCAGATGAGTGGAGATGCTGTTGCTGTTGTACTTATAAAATATGGCATTTTCAAGCATTACTGATTTTATAGTAGCTTTTTGTCATTATGTATTTTCGTCGGTGGGTGCTAAAAATACAGCCGAATGGAAGCGTTCACAAAGTCGTTTTCTGTTAAAAGGGTCCTCATTTGGAAAAACGCACCATAAGCAAGTGAAAGGATAGGGGCTGTATGTGAAATGCATTTAGTTATTTGTCTTATTATTATCTAACAGTAACATGTTTTCAGCCAAAATGAAGCAGTTGGGGCATAGAGACTGCAAATAAAAAGTGAATTCTGGTATAATATGTAGGTCTAAAGATGATACTGCTAACCTAGCATCACAAGAGGATGTATTTATAATGGATTTTTCAGTGGAGTGTTGCAGATATAATTCTGGCTAGCTTGAGTAATTTCCTATTTCTATTTATGTGAACAAGCTGCTTACCAACACCTCTTCTACCACCACTTCAGGGCATCTCTCATCTGGAATATTGCACGGGGGCCTGAACTGGCCTTCCTGCCTCTACCCTCTCCAACTACATCAGCATGTGTTCTCCTCTACTCACTTATATATAACTTTCATGGTGATTCTGTCATTCTTCCGTGCCAAATCCTCCAGTGCCCTCCCAGCTCAGAAGAAAGAGCTATTCTTTAAAATAGCTTTCAGGGCTGCCCGGGATGTGACCTTCATTCTTTCTGACGTCTAGGCTGCTTCTCTCTTCTAGCCACATGAAACTGTTTGCTAAATGTACCGAGCGCATTTTGCCTCAGGGCCTTTGAACCTGCCATTTCCTCTGACAGGGAGATCTGTTGGTGTTCACGGGACTTCCTAGCTCACTTTCTTGACACATTTGCTTAACTATTAGCTCTTCAAGGAAGCTCTTCCCATCTAGCTTGATAAAATGGCAAAGTCTGCCTCTCCCCCTTCCTGTTTTTTCCCAATACCATGTTTTAATTATACAGCTGTCTCCTTTTCTCCCCACACTATGTTTACTCTCTGAGGGCAGGGATTTGTTCTCTCCCATATTCTGTGTGCTCGAAGTGGTGCCTAAATACATGGGCAGCACCGGGGAAATAATGGCTGGATGAAACCAATGGAATCCAAAAAAAGGTCTGTTTGTTCATCCTCACCATCTTCCATGAAGGACTCCAGAATCCAATCCTATAAATTCTGGCCCTGATTCTTTGGAAGAATACATCTTCCAATGGATATGCTCTGGATAACTATTGTTAAGAACAGTAGAGACTCTTTCAGATCCAGGGTGAGTCAAAAACAGGTTGGGGTGTCAGAACTTCGTATGCTTGAGAGAAATACAGCGTCCCCTTGTAACTGTCAGCTATAATCAGGACTGAGAATTTTTCAAACCTTCTCCTTTAGTGTGGTCTCTCCTGCTCTCCCTTCCCCACTCCACCCTGGGCCCATCCCCAAGCTGGTGACATTAGAAGTGGGGAGGATGGGACCGAGCTCAGTCATTCATTTCCTCCTAGGAACATTCAGGGTCATGGCAATCTAAATTATGGGTTTAACTTTAATTTTTTAAAGAGCAGGTTTAATGAGTTAGAATATTCTTTTGGCTTGGATTTATGATCCAGGCTAGGCCTAAACCTGTTTACCTGTGCTGAACACTATCGATGGTTCTGTTCCGCCAGCTCCACACTGGCTCTCTCTTCACTCTAGGGGTTGGAAGACTGCACGTTCAGTCTCCTAGGTCACCTTTGCCAGCTGTCCTCCTGGTGTGCCCTTCTAGCAAAAGGCTCTGGTGGGAGATTGTCAAGTGGGAAGAGGAAAACTCATATTGGTATGCCTCTGGGGGGGGGGCAGCTGGGGCTGAGGTGGTTACCTGTGGACACGGGCTCTAGCGTTGTTGCTGGCAATTTAGTAGAAAATAGGGGCACACTTCCTGCTTAGGAGTGACGTGGTTCCATCAGAGTTCCAGTCCAGTCCAGGAAGATCCAGTCCAAAAGATCCAGTCCAGGAAGGTGGTGCCTTCCTGATCCTAGATTAACAAATGGTCTCTCTTTGCTCTTCTACCACCCCTCCCTTCAACCTCAATTCCAGCTCCTCCATAACCAAGGTCTTTCCTTAAGGTTCATATAATAAATGCATGGAGTGGGGTTCTTGTTTCCTGACTGGATGTAGATTCACTGTTTGGATCCTAAATGTAGGCTTTGGTCTCTTTTCCAAATGTATAAACCATAATATGGTTATTCTCTAAAATCAAGGAATCACAAAGAAATTTCGTGTTGACAAGCTAACTAACCAGAAGTGGGTATCCCCTATGATTGGTTAGGGGTGTTCAGGTATTCATCAAGTCCCAGCGGATTTGGGGTGGGTGGTTACAAAAGTGATTGTCTTCCTGCATTATTACTAGAAATAACAGTCTGACTTCCTTCGAGTCTGACCTATCAAAGACAGGTTTCCTGGGTTCATGACAAAGGGATAGATAGCTGGTCATGGCTCAGAGTCATGTACTTTAAAAATTTTTTTTAATTGAGGTATGGTTGACATATGATGTTATATTAGTTTCTGATGTATGATATAGTGAATTGACAATGGTATTATGCAATGCTCACGATAAATGCAGTTACTGTCCTTCTACATTATTACAATATTTACTCTGTTCCCTGCATAGTACTTTTTGTCTCCCTGACATTTTATAATTGGAAATGTATCGCACTCCCCGCCCCCCAATCTTTCTGGTAACCACCAGTTCTCTGTATTAGATTCTGTTTGGTTTTTTGTTTTGTTTTGTTTTGTTTTATTTCAATTTCACATAAAAGTGAAATCATGGTATTTCTTTCTCTGACTTTAGTATGATACCCTCTAGGTCCAACCACGTTGTCAAGAATGGCAAGATTCTGTTCTTTTTTTAAAAAATATTTTATTTATTTATTTGACAGACAGAGATCACAAGTAGGCAGAGAGACAGTTGGGAGGGTGGCGCGGGCAGCAAGCTCCTTGCTAAGCAGAGAGGCTGATGCGGGTCTTGATCCCAGGACCCTGAGATCATGACCCAAGCCGAAGGCAGAGGCTTTAACCCACTTAGCCACCCAGGCACCCTTTTTGTAGCTAATATTGTTACACACACACACACACACACACACACACACACATCTTCTTTATCCATTCATCAATCAATAGGCACTTAGGTTGCCTTCATATCTTGGCTATTATAAATAATGCCACAATAAACATATGGTACATATATCTCTTTGAATCCATGTTTTCATTTTCTTCGGGAGAATACAAAGTGAAATACTGGATTGTATGGTATTTCCGACTTGAGGAAATCCTGTATTGTTTGCCACAGTGGCTGCACCAACAGTGTTAAGAGGATTCCCTTTTCTCCATATCCTTGCTAACACTGAATTTTTTGTCTTTTAGATACCAGCCGTCTCTGTAGATATGAGAATGATATCTCCCTGTGGTTTTGATTTGTATTTCCCTGATGATTAGTGATGTTGGACATTTTTCATGTGTCTATTGGCCATCTATAGATCTTTGAAAAGTCTACTTGGGTCATCTGCCCATTTTTTAATTGGATTTTTTTTTTTTTTTGGCTGTTGTAGGAGTTCTGTATATATTTTGAATATTAACCTCTTATTGGATATATCATTTGTAAATGTCTTTTTCCATTCCATAGGTTGCATTTTAGTTTTGTTGTTTTCCCTCACTGGGCAAAAGTTTTTGTTTGATATAGTCCCAGTAGTTTATTTGTGCTTGTTTCCCTTTCTTTAAGGAGCTCTATCCAGAAAAATGTTGCTAAGACCTATGTCTGAGAGATTATCGCCTATATTTTCTTTTAGTAGTTTTATGGTTTCAGGTCTTAGTTAGGTCTGCAATCCATTTGGAGTTTTTGTGTAGGGTGTAAGAAAGTGATCCAGTTCCATTCTCCTGCAGGCAGCTGTCCCATTTTCCCAGCACCATTTATAGTTGGGGGAACAACAGTTCCCCCATTGTATAGTTTTTGTCTCCTTTTGTTGTAGATTGACTATATAAATCCATGTGGATTTATTTCCAGGCTCTCCATATATATGTATATATATCTGCCCATACCCCCCTGACCCCCGGCTTGTGCTCTCTCTTTCTCTCAAATAAAATCTTTAAAAAACCCACAAAAACTCAACAGCTTTGGTATTTAGGGGAAGTTCTGTTTTTATATATGGTCTGGCCATCGTCCCCTTATATATTTACTCTTTCAGAGGTAATGGTCTTATGGAACCTCTTTCCTGCTAACCTTGGGCAAGAATGTTGGCTCTAAGCCAAGGCTACAAGCTTAAGTAAAAGACAAGACAGCCATCTTGGATCTCTTAAGAATTTCAAGTCAGATCATAAGCAACAGAGAGTGAGAGTTGGTATCAAAAGAAAGATTTGGCATTGCACCCTCTGCCAAAAACTCAGAATTGCCTGGTCAGTCAACCTACTTTCTTAAGATCTAAAGTTCTAATTAAAACCTAGCAAAATGTGGAAAGCAAATTTTAATAGCTACATACATTGACAGTTTTGTTTTTGATTTGCTTTTTTTTTTAGAATTCCATTTTAGGGAGTTTGCAGAGATTTCTAGTAACCCTTGAGCAAGGCTGCACACATTTGATCTCTTTGTCAGTTTTGGTTTCAAAAAAAAAAAAAGAAAAAACTTTGTATGAAAGTCCCCAAAGGATTTAACACTACACTTATATTGCATGGCATGGTGGGATGTGGAATGGGGCCAGTGTGTGTGGAATGGGGCCTCAGCAATGCTCTTTGCATGACGTAATTATAAATCAAAATACATCTCTGACAAGTGTAAACATTTGAGCCCACACAATTGATTCTGCATTATGTCATTTTCAGCTAAGTCGTGGCTTGTAAAAAATACAAAGTTTTCTGCTAACGAACTCATTGCTTCTATAAATAATTTTCTATTTTGTCATAGCAGCTCTGGGTTTCTTCATGAATTCACTGAGTACCAGTGGACACAGGATGGGAGAAAGAACATGACAGAGTTATTACACAAACCCATTGCTTTGGCAAAAGATCAGAAGAAAATACAAACACGGAGCCTTGCTATCTCCAGATTAAAGCTACAAAACTATGAAGTAGCATTTGCCTTTTTATTCTTCTTACTTTGCAGCCTAAAATGATCTAGATCATACTCACTTTGTGGAACGCAACCACCTCTGAATCTAGATGCCTTTTCAACTGGCAAATGGTACTAAGTTCTTTAGAAATCCCTTTGCTGGATTGACTGCTATTCTCAGCTGTCATTTGCGATTGTGACATAGCACTGGCTCAAGTGTTTAAGCAGGTTTTTTTGTTTTGTTTTGTTTTACTACTTCTGGAGACAAAGAAGTGTTCCTGTCATTTGATAGCCTTGAAGCAGAAGCAGAGGCTTCAAAGGACACCCTGGAGAGTCAAGGGAACAGGTTCCCCAGCTGCTTCCTGAATGATGCATTTCATTTAAACTCATTCCAAAACCATTGGCATCCCCAGCAAAAGGCCCCATGAAATCTATCTGGAGGTGGCATGCCTTAAAGGAGGTCCCCCCCCCCTTTGGGTTGTTTTTTTCTTAGCCTGTGTTTGCTGGAAGTGTGTCTTTTAGGCTGCTCCTACAGCCATGCAAATACACATAGACATGCCAAATGCCCAGACACATGTATGTGCCTTGACATGTGGGCATTTGCCATTTTTGGTCACACGTAGTAATCTATTTGTGATGTGAAGTTTCTTCAGGATGCCACTGTAGTCGATCAACTCCACATTAGCTAAATTGAAGTATAAAGGTAGACATTTTAGGGGTTTTATTAAGGAAAGGGCCATTTTACTGTGAGTCTCCCTTCCCCCACCCCAAATGTGTCTTTCACCTGAACCACACAGTGTGATGCCTTTATTTCTGTAAGGAGGATTCATGCATTGCTCACTGAAGCCCCTCTAGCTTAAAGGGCTTTCCTTTTGACCCTTTAAGCCATAAGCAAGATGCAACAGCTGGGGGGTGGTTTTTTAATTTAATTTGGTTAAACTGTGTGATCTTTGGGAAAGCATGAAGCAGTTATTTGGATCTTGGCTTTGACCGTGACCTCCTTGGCGATCTCTGCCCCTTCCCCTTCTAGTCCTCTCTCCATTTCCACCTCAATAAAAAGGGAGGCTACAAGGTTGACACCCAGGGGGCTCGACCTTGCTTTGGAGAATATGGCAGAATACCCAGGCTGCCAAATTCCTGATGATCAGAGAGGTCTTGCTGAGGACCAATTTAAACTGGAAAGCACATAAGCTTCATTGGGCTATTTCAAAGTTCACGCAGCTTTAGCGCTAATCCTCTTAACATATTAGCCAAGTGACTCACATACCACAGTGGCAGTGGTGCAAAGTCCTCTTGAATTTTATTTACATTTCTCTGCATGGTAGAGTGCCAGTCAGTTAATTCTCTTCTGAGATGCCTTCCTCACTCTCATGTCCTGCCCCAAGGTGGTAGAAATTATTGGAAGGCCAAACTGCTTATGCTAACGTATTTGAAGATTTTACATAACACTGCTTTCCCAAAGTCCTGGAACACTTGCAGTACATTGGCTTAGAGATCACCACCCCCCCACTTCTGCAAAGGATAACATCTTGGCTGTAGACAAGGTAAGCATTTCCAGTATGAATGTTTAATGAAGATGAAGTCCGTATGCAGCATGCTGTTTATTTTACTTTCTAATAAACCCATGCTCAGCAATAGTCTTATGACTGCTGCGACTTCTTGCCACAATTTTTCAGCTGCTGCTTTGCTCAAAAGAAATTTCTTTCAAGATTACCATTCTTACGATAAACTACCTAAAGCATGAAGAATCCAAGGTTGTGAAGAAATGAGCTAAAAATAAACCCCTAAGAAATTTTTTTAACCTTCAAGTACCATGTGCAAGTTCATATATAACAATGCAAGTGTGCAAGCTCCAAGGTTATCAGGATACATTTTCTTTTTTAAAAAAGATTTTATTTATTTATTTGTCAGAGAAAGAGAGCGCGCACAAGCAGGCAGAGTGGCAGGCAGAGGCAGAAAGAGAAGCGGGCTCCCTGCTGAGCAAGGAGCCCGATGCAGGACTCAATCTCATGACTCTAGGATCATGACCTGAGCCAAAGGCAGGGGCTTAACCCACTGAGCCATTCAGGCGCCCCATCAGGACACATTTTCAATTCCAAATGGGTCTAGAGATGTTGTAGACACCACTCAAAAAATTCATCATTGAATAAAAATACTGTGTGAGTAAAGAGCTAGGAACCAGAAAAAGACAGACTTGAAATGCTAGAAGCAGTAAGAAAGAATGGAAGACCCCAGAGGCAATGGAGCAGATTTAAAAGATATGTTCCAGGGGTGCCTGGGTAGCTCAATCAGTTAAGCATCAGACTCGTTTTTCGTTGTTGTTGTTTTGGTTTTTGTTTGGCTCAGGTCATGATCTTGGGGTCATGAGATCAAACCCCACGTGGGGCACCACCCTGGGCATGCAGCCTGCTTGCGATTCTCTCCCACCCTCCATGCCCTGCTTGTACTTGTTCTTTTCCTCTCTCAAAAACAAGTACCTAAATAAAAATGCTTGTTTACTAAAAAAATATTCCAGGTTTGTCTCAGCTGCTAGCTGTTTGGACATTTTATACCAGGAGGGTGAAGTAACTTGCACAAGGTCACATAGCCATGGTTATGATGGCCATTCATTGAGGACTTACATGCTAGCCGACTGTGTTAGGATATATGTATATATATATACACGAATATATCCTATATACACATATAACAACATATAATGTTGTTATAAATGGCAATTTTTTATGGCTGAGTAATATTCCTTTACATACACACCACATCTTTATTCACGTATCCATCAATGAACATAAGTTGTTTCCACATTGTGGCAGTTATAAATGCTGCAGTAAACAAGAGGGTATAGATATCTTTTCAAATAAGTGTATTCATTTTCTCTTTGGGTAAATACCCAGAAGTGGAATTACTGGATCACAAGGTAGCTCTGTTTTCATTTTTTGAGGAACCTCCATACTGTTTTTCTCAGTGGTTGCACCAATTTTCATTCCCACCAATAGCGTATGGGGAGTTCCCTTTTCCCCACATCCTTGTCAAAACTGGTTTTTTCCTTCTTGATTCTAGACATTCTAACAGGTGTAAAGATGGTATCTTATTGTTTTGATTTGCATTTTCCTGGTGATGAGTGATACAGAGCATCTTTTCATGTATCTGTTGACCATCTGTATGTCAGCTTTGGAAAAATATCTTTCAGAACCTCTGCCCATTTTTTAATTGATTTTTTTTCTTCTGTTCTATGAAGTGTTTGTTTAGGATAGTAAGGCCTTATTAGGTATATGATTTGTGCATATCTTCTGTTCAGTAGGTTGCCTTTTCATTTTGTTACTGAGTCCTTTTGCTCTGCAGAAGTTCTTCAGTTTGATCTAGTTCCCTTTAACTTTTTGCTTTTGCTGCCTTTCCTTTTAGAGTCAGATCCAAAAAACTCTTACTGAGACCAATGTCAAGGAGCTTATCACCTATGTGTGTTTTGTTTTTGTTTCTGGTGGCTTAAAATGACAAAATTTTTTTCCCAGTTCTAGAAACCAAGCCTGAAATTCGTATCACTGTGCTGAAATCAAGCTGTTGCCAGGGCCATGTTCCCTACAAGGCTACAGGAGAGTGTGGCTTCTTGCCTCCTCCAGCTTCTGTGGCTGCCAGCATTCCTTGGCTTGGGGCCACATCACTCTAATCTCTGCCTATGTGATCACATGGCTGTTTCTTCTTTGTGTGTCAAATCTCACTCTGTCTCTCCTTTTCTAAAGACATTTGTGATTACATTTGGGGCTTACCCAGATGAGAATAAATTTCCCCATCTCAAGATCTTTACATGTCTTAAGAAATTCTCCAACTAATCACAGATGCTAAGCACAGACTTTTCTTTTTTTCCTCCATATGAGATAATTTTCACAGGTTCCATGAATTAGGACGTGAGTGTCTTTTGGGGAGGGGTCATTATTTAGCCTACTACACAAGTCATGAGATCATAAGAGCTTTCAAGAGATTTTCACATAAGAGTGTTATTGTTAATTCTACTTATTTTTAAGTGATACAGATTTTTTTTAAATTACTATTTTAATAGCAGTCATATCAGTTAGAAATTGCATTCAATTACTTGTTATGGAGTGTCCTAGATTGACTACCCTTTTCAGAAAAGGTGACTTAGACAAAACAAACTGAGGGTTGCTGAAGGGAGGGGGTCAGGAGAGGGTGGGGTTATGGACATTAGGGACGGTATGTGCTATGCTGTGAAGTGTGTAAATCTGGCAATTCACAGACCTGTATCCCAGGGGATAAAAATAATTATATGTTTATTAAATAAAAAACAAATAAATAAATGAGAAAAAAAAAAGGTGACTTAAATAAGATAGAAATTTTTCTTCTGTGTGGGAGCATTTATAAGTAGGCATCCCCGGACTAACTAGTATGTGCCTCTAAAAAATCATTGAGGACCTGGTATTTTTCCTTTTTTTTTTAAATTTTTTATTTCTTTTCAGCATAAGAATATTCATTGTTTTTGCACCCCACCCAGTGCTCCATGCAATATGTGCCTTCCCTAATACCCACCACCTGGTTCCCCCAACCTCCCACTCCCCGCCCCTTCAAAACCCTCAGATTGTTTTTCATAGTCCACTTCTATGCTGTGTCACCTGGATTCCATCCTCAGGGCTACTTCATGTTTCAAGATGGTGGCTGAACCCCCAGGCATTACATCCAGATACCAAGCATCAGAAGGGCATAACATCAACTTACAGCCTAATATCTGGAACATACTAGGTGTACTGATATGTGAAGTTGGAACGTTTGGTTTTCTACCTGGGCCACGTTAGCCAATTTAATTTTTTTTTTTTCCCTTAAGATTTTATTTATTTATTTATTTGACAGAGAGAGAGAGAGAGAGATCACAAGGAGGCAGAGAGGCAGGCAGAGAAAGGAAGGGAATCAGAGTCCCTGCTGAGCAAAGAGTGGGGCTAGATCCCAGGACCCTGGGATCATGACCTGAGCAGAAGCAGAAGGCAGAGGCTTTAACCCAATGAGCCACCCAGGCACCTCCCAATTTACTTTTTTAAGAAGGGGAGACAGTGGGGCGCCTGGGTGTCTCAGTGGGTTAAGGCCTCTTGCCTTCGGCTCAGGTCGTGATCCCTGGGTCCTGGGATCGAGCCCCGCATTGGGCTCTCTGCTCGGCAGGGAGCTTGCTTCCTCCTCTTTCTCTCTGCCTGCCTCTCTGCCTACTTGTGATCTCTGTCTGTCAAATAAATAAATAAAATCTTTTAAAAAAAATTAAAAAAAAAAAAGAAGGGGAGACAGATGTTGGACATCAATTAGCAGTCTTTTCACAGTAATAAACATCCTTAAAACTTTTTTGATCCATTTAAAACTGTTTGAGGAATAATTGACTTTCAACATTGTTTTTCAGGTGTACTACATAGTGATTCAATATATTATGAAATGGTCACAGTCTTGTTACCATCTGTCACCAGAGCTGTTAAATAATTACTTATATTCCTTATGCTGTATGTTATTTTCTCATTTCTTATAAATGGAAGGTTATATCTCTTAACCCCCTTTGCCTATTTCATCCATCCCCCTACCTTCTCTCCTCTGGTGACCATCGGCTCTCTATGAGTCTGTTGTGTTTGTTCATTTTTTTTTTTCTTAGTTTTTTGCATGTAAGTGAAGTCCTCTCTTATTTGTCTTTCTGACTTAGTCTAATACTCTCTAGGTCCATCCATGTTTTTGAAAATGGCAAGATTTCATTCTTCTAATGGCTAACATTCCATTGTGTGTACATATGCATGAGTGTGTTGTATCCACACACACACACCACATCTTTATCCATTCATTGATCGGTGGGCATTTAGATTGTTTCCATATCTTGTCTATTTTAAGTAATGTTTTGATGAACATAAGGATACATGTCTTTTTGAATCAGCATATTCATTTTCTTCAGGTAAGTACCTAGAATTGGGATAACTGGATCGTATGGTAGTTCTGTTTTAATTTCTTGAGGAACCTCCATACTGTTTTCCATAGTAGCTGTATCAATTTATATTCTCACTAACAATGCATGGGGGTAACCTTTCCTGCCACATCTTCACCAATCCTTGTTATTTCTTGACTTCTTGATAATAGCCATTCTGACAGGTATAAGGTGTTATTGTGTAACTGGGAACTTGCTGGCTTAGCGGAGAAGCTGAAGAGTGCAGGAACTGTGTTTTCTGCCAGTGTTAGCAAGGCAGAGTGAGAATACAGAAATGGCACCAGTGCCTCTAAGATGAATGAAGGGATCTTCATGCCCTTGTTTTTGAGCAGGGCGTTGAATTGAATCAGTTTGCAGGTGCCTTAAGAGTGGGATCTCCATTGCCTACAGCCCTTTGGATCTCTTGGACATAAGCCTTGTTCTTCAAAGCTAGATGTTTTAGGGGTTTTGTGTCTCTACTGCAGATCCCATGGGTTATGGTGCCAGCTGAAGAACACCAGTGCCTCACCTCTGAGGGATCTTTTGCTATGTGAGATCCTTCTTGATTGTGGCTCACTGTGCTTGGGGTGAGGTATTTGGTAACACCATAGCTCTGCCTCTCCTACCCATCTATCTGTGTTGCCCCTTTATTATTTTGAAGTAGCTGTTCAGCTAGTTTTCAGGTCTTTTTCAGAGGAAATCTTTCCATCTGTAACTGTAGGTTTGTCTATGGAAGGAAGTGATTTCAGGATCTCCTCTGCCACATCTTAGACGCCAAGCTACATACGTTTTTTAGAATCTTTAAAATCGCCCAAAACAATAAAGATGATTACATTATTTTTAAAGTTGTAAAAACCAGGCTTGGAGAATTATCTGCCCATTGTCACTCACACAGATTATAAATGGCAGGTCTGAAATTCACAATCAGGTTTGTCTAATTTCAAAATCCCTTTTTAATTATGCTGTGTTGCATTCACACAGCTGGCAAAAACTCTGATGGGTTTTGATAAACATGAAGAAATAGTTTCAACCATCTATTTTCCCTTTTCCCTTCAGGTATAACAAAAAATACCCACTCTGTATGTCAAGAGAGAGTAACATTGGAGAATTTATTTGTTCAGACTCAGAAGACAACTTCCAGTAGAAAGGAAGGAGCCCAGAAATGAAGAGTGAAGTGTTGGAGTATGTGCCACTGTATTAAAAAACCCACTTATATTTAGACCAGTTGGAAAGTGGAAACAAGTATAAATGAAAAGTCTGTTATTTTAAAATAATATCTTAAAGGAATGAAAGATTCCATGTGTAAATTGGAAAACTCTGCCATCTTCAAATAGACACCAAAAAATGTGGATCATGATACTTGGTGTTGGAAAATAAAAAGTAAAAATTATAAGGTTTAGAATGCACTTCCTTGTATGTGTGGTCACCAATGGCTGTTACTCATATTTTATAAGTTAGACTGAAGAGATTGATTGGTACGTTACTAGCTAGAGCTAGAAACACTGATCTAAAGAGTTCATAAGATGGGAGGACCATTGGACCCATTTTAGAGATGGTGCAATGAGAAGACCTTTGGCCTTGAAATTAGATGTGTTTCTGTCACAGCTCTACAATGTGTGACAGTGGGAGGGTACTTAGCTTCCCTCTATCTTAGTTTTCATTTCCAAAGTGGGGCTCATAATGCCTACCTCAAAGTTTAACATGAAGTGTGATAATATATATAGAAGTACTTAGCAGTTAGTGGCATATGGTAGAAACTCAGAAACATGACCTGTCTTTACCATCCCATTAGGTCTTATTCATATCCCTTGTTTCACAGTTGAATTCCATTTATCCTATAGAAGCGGTCAGTAGAAACAGATGGGCCATTCACCATCTTTGTCATGATGATTTTTCAAATGGCTGTGGATGTACAAGGTCTGCTTGAGCCTCAGACATGTCCTCTCCACTCCAAACCATCATATCGGTTCTGATATGTCTTATTTTCACTTTTGAATATTTTTTAAATAACATATCACTAGTTTTGGGATATAATATAACTAAGAATATATTAAGAGGTTTAACTATATAGTTAGTGGTGGATTCAAATCTCATATTCAGCATTTAAAATTTCTATGATTGGGAGAAATATATTTGTCCTTCTATGATTCCATTTTTCTCATTTGTAAAATTAGGGTAACAATAATGCCTAACTCATTTCTGTGAGTTAATGAAGTCCTTGGAAATAATATCCAGGAAGTAATAAACACTAATTAGTGCAAGCTGTCATAATATCATATTTAAGAATGAGAACTTATCACCTAGGATTATCATAACTATCTGAGTGTTCCAGGCATTTGACATGTTCTTTCAACTCTTCTCCATATACAACTCTTATTTGTATATGGATGTCTGTGAACCGTATGTGGCTATTTTCATAGAAATAGGTGATCTAGTTGGATATATGTGGTCTCAATTTTGTTCAATGCTGCCAGGTTGAACATCTTTGCTCTTCTGTGATCTCAGGTTAAACTGATGAGAAATTTTTGGTCCTACAGTCCATCTGTTTTTCCATTTGGGATGTCTACCTCTTGCTGGATTATAGGAATTCCTAACATATTCTTTTTTTTTTCCTCCCAAAGATTTTATTTATTTACTTGACAGAGATAGAGAGATCACAAGTAGGCAGAGAGACAGAGCAGGGGGTTGTGGGGGGAAACAGGATCCCCGCTGAGCAGAGAGCCCAATGCTGGGCTCAATCCCAGGACCTTGAGACCATGACCTAAGCCAAAGGTAGAGGTTTAACCTGCTGAGCCACCCAGGTGCCCTTTCCTAACATATTCTAGGTCTGAATCCTTTGTTAGTTATAAACATTGAGAAGCAGTGTTGCATTGCCATTACTAGTACAATGTTAAGTCAGACTGCCTTGGTTCAAATGTTGACTGCTAATTCACTAGCTTTGTGACCTTGCTCAAGTTCCTTCACCCCTCTGGGGTTCAGTTTCCCCATAAAATGAGATGAAAACAGTTACCTCCCTCATGGAGAACAATGAGGACTAAATGGGTCAATGCCTGCAAACTACTTAGAATGGAACCTGAGTTGTCTTTTGGAAACCTTTGATATGCCTAATACAGTGATTTTTCAGTTTTGTTTTTTGACATGAATTTTTTACCTTATTCTTATACTTACTTAACTTCATTCATTCATTCTCCATCATGAAATTTTGTATTCTTTGAGTCAGAAGGCACATCTTGGTAATTTTTCATTTTCAAGGCCTTCATAAACAGCCTGACCTATAGAAGTGTTCATTAAATGTTAACAGAATGAATGCATGGATGGATGCTTTTGGTGTCCTATCAACTCTGTTGGTACTAAAGTCCCCTTTCGTTTTCTTAAGATATAGCTATGTGACACCTGAAGGGCAGATTACTTTCTTTTACTATGCCTATGATTAAATCTGTAGAGGGACTCCCTTTGGGGATTTATAACAGCTTGGCTTCTGAGACCTAGTCTCTTACTTAAAATTTCAACAGGACTAAATGCTTCCCACATATTACAACTGTCTGCAAAGTTAAGACCTTTATTCCAGTCACATCATGTGGGTCAATTCTTGAAGCTTTAGATGTCCCTGTGGTATGTGAATGGAAAGACATCCACTGATCTCTTGATAAAAATTCTATAAGTAGGGACCAAGGAGACCTGCCCAGAGCCCAGAATGAATTGTAGGTGGACTTAGGATGAGCCATTCCATCCCAATTTACAGATTAATTGTCTGGGTTTTTTTTTTTTTTTAACTTAAAATCCCACAAATATTTAGATTATCTCAAAAAGTGACCTTGAGTTTCAAGATCTTCTGGACTCCTCTAAGAAAAATGTTTCCAACCTTGGCAATTTCCCTTTACTTGGCATTGAGCTTCAGTGTTGATAAAAATCAATAGAATATTTCACAGAACAAAAAATAAATGACAAAAGGTATGTATTTACACAATTAAGAAGGACTGAGAAAATGGAAGGAGGAATGAAAACAAGTTGACACCCAAGAAGTGACCTTGAATGATAATTAATATTGTTTTTGCAATATATTAAAATCTAGTAGGCCCTTTTTTCATAATTCATATACTAAATGTTTAGCTAAAACTGTGAGGATAAATGGAAAATAACATAGGAACATAAATATTGCCAAAGCAATAGAAAAGATGTATAGCGAAATATTTGCTATTATTATTAATGTGTAAATGAAAATGTGTGGCCACTAAATTCTCATATAGGATTACCATTAGTGCATTTTTTTTTAAAGATTTTATTTATTTATTCGACAGAGAGAGATCACAAGTAGGCAGAGAGGAAGGCAGAGAGAGAGAGAGGAGGAAGCAGGCTTGCTGCTGAGCAGAGAGCCTGATGCGGGACTCGATCCCAGAACCCTGAGATCATGACCTGAGCCGAAGGCAGAGGCTTTAACCCACTGAGCCACCCAGGTGCCCCTCATTAGTGCATTTTTATTTATTCTACCTGACCTAGTAAGTAGAAGACTTTCAATGGAGATGAACCATAGAGAACATGGATATAATACAAAATGTTTCCTCTTCAGTCTGTCAGTGTCTTTTGCTTTTTGACTGTCTTCCATCAAGTTACCTTAATGAATTTTGCAATTTTTGGCTAATGGATGGGGATTAGTACTTAGCAACTAAAAAACTAAAAAAACAAACAACAAAGCAAAACAAAAAAAAGTACCTATATTGTTTCCGTTCCTTCTCTGATTTTTTTCTGGCTCTCCTACGTAAATCACATTAATGTAGCCTATACTTGGGTTGAACAACACAGTTGTGGGTTTCATTAATTTTTTTTTAAAGATTTTTATTTATTTATTTGACAGAGATTACAAGGAGGCAGAGAGGCAGGCAGAGAGAGAGAGAGAGGAGGAAGCAGGCTCCCTGCTGAGCAGAGAGCCCGATGCAGGGCTCGATCCCAGGACCCTGAGACCATGACCTGAGCCAAAAGCAGAGGCTTTAACCCATGGAGCCACCCAGGCGCTGTGGGTTTCATTAATTATTTCCAACTGAGTCTTTCCTCTCCTGCTCTAAGCAGAACTATGCAGACTCAGATTTCTTCTCATCCCTCCATTGCACAGGACTTTTGAGGTTTATTAGTAATAAATAAGGACTAAACTGGCAATGCATGGACTTCCTCAGCCTTCTTCTTTCCCATTCGTGCATTCATTCAGCAAACAGCAATTAAGTGCCAAATAGAGGACAGTTATTTACTGCTAGAAATGCAGAGATGAATAAAATTTGGTCCTGTCCTTAAGGAACTGAGGTCAAGTGAGAGACAAACTGTTACTCTATTGTGAGTTGAGTGTTTTGGGTGCGATGGGAGAAGGTCTGAGAGGCAACCTTACCTGTCCTAAAAGGGGAAGGAGTGGGAGGAAAGTCTTACTGCCAGAGAAGGGAGTAAACTGAGCTTCCAAGAATGAAGAAGTATTAGTCTTTGGAGAAGTGAACTAAGAGCATTCCAGACCTTGGGGAATCATGTGAACAATAACTCAGAGGTATAAAACCCTGCATCTGAAAACAAATCTCTCCATATTTACAGGAGTAGTCCTTCTACTTACTAGGTCAGGAGACCAGGAGAGTTAGGAAAGGACAAGGATGGAAGGGACATTATCATGCTCAATTATCTGCACTTAACTGTGAGGACAGCAGGGAACCATCCAGGGTTGGCACATAAGAATGACCTAGAAGGTGTAGGCTTCCCTCCATTTAAAGAGAGAAAGGGGTTGATGGCAGAACTGAAATATAAAGGATAAAAGGAGGAGCTATTGATAGTTCCAGGTTGGACTTAAGTATCCAGGGTGGGTGGTGTCTGATATTTTGAGGGGGAGAAGATATTTGGGAGGAAAGATGAATTCCATTAGGGATGTTTTGCGTTTCAGATACAAGTGCTACCTGTCCATCATCTAGGTGACCTCAACAGGTAGATATCATAGACCCACGTGTATCTGAACAATCGGATTGTAGTGTGCAGGTTGTAATTACAGCTTCTGAGTAGTAATGCTAGAACTCACATGCTCAGTTAGGAAATGAAATTTACCTTAAAGCTTCTCCTTTCTTTCCCTCAATGTCTAGTATTCCCTGTGCTCTTAATTACTATGGGTAGATGGAAGGGTAAATCCCTTCTTAACAATGCCTGGCTCAGTCAGATAAGAACCATAACTGAGGTGGATGCCTTAAGCTTAAGGAAACCAACAGCCAATAGGATTGCCCTTGAGAGGCACTGCTTAGGATGGGCCTGCCTACTCCCAGCAGGGAGCTAGTGATACATGTAACAAAAGGTTGGTCTAAAAATGGGGGGGGGGGGGCGCTTTGCATGTGTTACTGCCTCAGGTGAGGACTACTTTTTAGTTTTGTGCTTAGTCGGGAAAACCCCTGACAGAAATTGGGTCCCTCTCCCATAGTAATTTAAGGCTTTTAAATATAATCTCCTAATTCTTGCAGAGAGCACTCTCTGATGAGTGGGGCATTGTCTGTGTTGAAGTAGGTCCTTCTCCAGTGAAGATGTTCTGGGATGGTGAGGATGTGTGGCCTAGAGTGGGAAAATGTATCCATGGGTTGGCTTTTAGGTCTGAAGTGCTGTGATGAAGTAACCTACTCCCAGGTCCCCTCCTTTCAATGACCCACAGGTGTTAGAGCAGCTCCCTGCCCCCATGCTATAGGTTCCTTGAAGGGTGACCACCTCTTCCAGTACATGCTCAGTCAACAGTAGTTCATGACAGGCTAGAGCTGTTAAGGTGATGGCATGTTCCAACTACTCCTGTAGTCCCCTCCTGAGGGTGTGTTCTGACCGCCCCCCTTTCTCCCTGCGTAGGAATTCTGGGTTGGTTGGTACAAGTTCTGGGAACCAGAACATCATCCATACTATGTTCCCTGATAACTCAGGGAAGAAGCCAGTTCATTTCTTATTTGTTCTTCTACCCTGTTGTGGACTGGTAGTGTCTCCTCCCCAACCCCAAATTCATACAGTGAAATCTTCACCCTCACTCTGATGGTATTTGGAGATGGGGCCTTTGGTAGGTAATTTGGAATAGAGTAGATCATGTGAGTGGTACCTTCATGGTGAGATTAATGCCCTTATAAAAAGAGGGCGCATGGGACCCTTTTCTGCTCTCTGTCATGTGAGGATAAAAAGAGGTGGTGACCATCTGCAAATGAGTAAGTTTATCCAACAGCTACTGGGTCTGATAGCACCCTGATCTTGGATTTCCAGCCTCTAGAACTGTGAGAAATTAAGCATATGTTCTCAAGCCATTCAATCTGTAAGAGTTGTTAGGTATTTGTTAGAGAAGCCTAAACTAAGACACACATCAATGGAAATGTTATTCCAGGAGAATTGTTTCTCTTCACACAGATCCTTGACCCAAGCTAGCCCAGCACACTTGCCTATTTGCAGCATTGCTGGGATGTGTCAGAGGCCTTAGTCTTCTTCCTGCTAGAAAACCCCTATGCTACTTTTGCCAACAGACCAACCCTCCTTTGAACATGCACATTAAAGTGGACAGGAGATTGCTAAACTGCACAAATTGAGCTAAAACTCTCCCAGAAGGTGCCTGTTACCTCTCCGGGGCAAGCAGTGCTGCTTGTCCTTCACTCATATAACTAAGTGAAGCAGTCTCATTATCCTTCCTGCAGTAGGGAAAATGTCTCTTCAGTGACTTCTCCTGCTCCTAGGCGTATGAACAGTTGATCTGGCAAGGCATCTACTTGCAAAAGTCTCGGGCTTGGGAGGAAGAAGTGAACAGAACACAGATCTTGAATAAGTGCTCCCAGGGTGAGATGACAGGGTTAGAAGTTCTTAAATGACTAATATTTAGGGAACATCAATGGAGAAGGGGAGGGGGGGCAAGAGAACAGGATGTGGACAAGGATAGAGCAGAGAGAGCAAAAGTTGTGCAAAGTGCCAACTGGGAGAGTTTCAAGGAAGCAGTGGTCTAAGGTGGAGCATCAGACACTCAGGAATTTAAGTGAGACAAAGGCTTAAAAGTGTTTTGTTTTATAGCTAGACTCAAAAGGCAACATGGAGTCTTAGCAGTTGTGTTCATAGTAGGGCTCTGTGAGCAGTAGGCTGAAATAAAGGTATATGTGTGTAAGGTGTATATATATATATATGTATATATACATATATATGTAATAAAGATGTGTGTGTGTGTGTGTGTGTGTGTGTGAGAGAGAGAGAGAGAGAGAGAGAGAAAGAAAGAGAGAGACAGAGACATTAACATTTTGTGAGAATCCGGGCCAAACACGCTTGGAGATGCAGAGTAAAATGGGATCCTGGTAGAGGAGAAAGCAGTGTGGCCAGAATGTGCAAATTACAGGGACCAAAATTACCCTTGGAAGTTTCAGAGAGGTTGCAGGGCCTGCCCCCTCCTTCTCTCAACTCTGCCTTTGTCACGGCTACTCCTAATGTAGCTCACAGTACAGGCCAGGAGGAGAGAAGTGCCTGGGGAGGGAGTAAAGGCATGATTTCAGGAAAGTTGCCTAAAGGAGGGGAAAGAAAGAGATATAATCCTAAACCTGGAAGGGACAGACAGGGATTGCTGGAAAAGGATTAAAACAAGTTAAAATGTAAATAATTTAATCAACACTTCAACAACTTAACTGACTGGATGTTTATTTTTTTGACTCCATGTTTAAAAAAAAAAATTGGATGGACCAGTTTATTTAGGCATCTCATAGATGTTATTAAACAACCACAGGTTTTTTGTCTGTTTGTTTTTTGAAAAAGAAAAATGAGCCCATCTATATGGTTTTATTGTTCTCAGCCATTTTTAAGGCTTTATATTGCCAAAACAAGCAGTTAATTTCGCTTGTTTAGTCAACCAGCCAGTCATTTCAGGAGGAAAACAAGGCCTTCAGAAGAGTAATGTTTCAACACACGAGCCCCAAACCCCAGCTGTTTGGCTGGACTTTACACTATTTTTTTTTTTTTTTTTTTTTTTTTTGGTAATATTGGCATTGAAAGACCTAGATCTTGTGGACTAGCATGGAAATGAAAGAAAGGCTGTTAAAATGTGAATAGTAGTTGAGGAGTATAGCAAAAAAAGATAATCCTACAATATCTCCTCCTGATATAGCGATGGTTTCTGTAAAGCTTTGTATTTGATTGCATGATTTCCCATAAAATCACAGGGAGAGAAGAGGGGCAGGCATGAGCATTATTTACATTTCTGAGAAGTAGAAACGAGAGCCTCAAGAAATTACATGTTTGGAGCAATTCCAAGGCAGCACATCGTGGGCAGGACCAAAACAAAGCTAGTGCCTTTCAAAATCCCACTCTAGGCTTCATCTATGATTTCCATGTTGTAATGAAACAGTCTTCCTCTAGTGGCGTGCACCCTGTGGGCTCTCAGTGCTTATTTGTTGAAGATGGTAGTAATGATCTCAATAATGATCATCATCTGGAATGAACAAATGGTAAGTAGCCAAAGGGAGTAGACTGAGAGAGAAGTGTTTATGGAATTTTATTGTTAGGCATAATGGTGCAAATGTAAAAACACTGGAACATCAAAAGGAGGGAAATGTTGGAGAGCGGGCCTATCTCCATTTCAGTTTAGTTCAACTTTGATTTTTTTTTTTTTTTTTTTAGGAAACTGAAATAAATGGAGTGTTTTAAAATTAGTTCTTAACAAAATTAGTTCTTACTGGAAGAGGGACATGATGACATTTTTGATAGAAAGCAACTGATAAAATTCCAAGTGGGGAATACCCATTAAAACCGAGCCTCGAGTAGAACAACCAACAGATGCGAAAACTCTTCACCCTGAGGTCGCGAGGAAATGAATTAATGATTTCACAGGCAGCTCCTTCTCTGTCAGTCATGTAAGAAAACTTGAGGCAGTACTGGAATGCCCATAGCAAGCCATTCACTTGGCATCTGACTAATGGGAGTGTTAACCCTCAGATGTAATGTTGGCCTGAAGACTTCAGCGATGTTCTCTGCTACTACATCCACAAGATGATACATAGCAGAGAAGCTTTGGTTATGGGCTTTTTTTTTTTTTTTTTTTTGTCTGTTGCACATCATCTTTGTTTTCTACTATATTTGACCCTTTTTCTTGCCTATTTTTGGAGCTGAAACCGCTTGTGGATGGAATTGGCTTTCTACTTTAAGAGTAGCATAATCTGATCCAAATACAGCCCATTGCTGGCTAGAGGCTTTCTATTAAATTCTACTTCCCCATAAAATGTGTAATTGGTTATACGACTTTGGGCAAGTGACAAAGGCTCTGGGTCTAACTTTCCTTAGTTTATGAGTTAGGTGCCTTCTAGATTTAAAATTATATGATTTCTTACCTGTTTCATCTAAGTAGTGAATTACTACATTACTTTCATATAAAATGTTACAATTGTACAAAAAAAAATCAAGGAAGAAATGAACGTAGTGACATTGTTGCGATCAAAGGAATTATAAGGGCATTTGCTGGGGGCCTCAGCAAGGCAGGCAGAGGAAGGAGAAATAGAATGAGATGAAGGGCACTGCCAGAGCCGCTGAGTTAGAGTATTACCTGGGGGAAGTCACCTGCATCCTTCCCAGCTGGGAGTGGGTCCAAGAGGCAGATTCTTATTGTGGGTTGGTATTTTCTAAAAATGTGTTCCACGGAAAATGAATTGCAGGGATCTTTCATAGAAATTACAAGAAAGGGAGTTCTGTGGTAGTATAAATTTAGGAACATGCTGGGTTCCATAAAATCAGAATTCTTCACTGGAAGGGTTTTCAGAGTTCTTGATAGACTAATATGTGGTATCTCCATACTAATTCCCAACTTCTAGTAGTTCCCAAAATCATCTGGATGTGAAACACTTTTTTTTTTTTTTTTTTAATGGAGATTCTCAAGGGTTCAGTTTTCCAATGAACACGGTTTTATGAACATTCTTGGTAGTGATCCTTGGCAAATTCATGTTCAGCCCAGAGTGGGACCCAAGGGATCACTCTGATGTGTGAGACCTGTCCTTTACAAGTCCTGAATTTATAGGTAATTCTTGGGAGTAAAACCAGCTTCCAGAATATGAAATATTCAACTTTTGTTTGCATGTTTTTTCTTAATTGCTTGAACTTTACCTCCTGAGCAAGTGTTAGTTCAATTTTGAGTGCAAGAATATTTTATTTTATTTTATTTTTTTAAGATTTTATTTATTTGACAGAGAGAGATCACAAGTAGGCAGAGAGGCAGGCAGAGAGAGAGAGGAGGAAGCAGGCTCCCTGCTGAGCAGAGAGCCTGATGCGGGTCTTGATCCCAGGACCCCGAGATCACGACCTGAGCCGAAGGCAGTGGCTTAACCCACTGAGCCACCCAGGTGCCCGAGTGCAAGAATATTTTAAAGACGTGTCACCTATTGTGTATATCCTCCTGAGGTCTTACTAATATATCCTCCTTTTTATTCTTAAAGAATTTCAGAAAATATCTTATCTGCCTCTTCACCATAAACTTGATGAACCTGACAACTCATTTGCTGAATGGCATCAGAAATCTCCAGTTTATCTGCTTAATTTTCATAAATTACATCACATCAAAACCCTTAATTTCTCAAGTAATGTGTAAAATTTCAAATATTTGAAAATCTGAAAACTTTGTTTCATAGAATAGGATCAAAATTTAAGAATTGACCAAAAGATGTATAACGCTTCTTTCAAATTTTGAAAACTTCTTGAATGAGACAAAACTCAAACCAAATGAAATTTGGAGATACACAAACCAAATGAAAACCTGACCTTTATCTTTAAAAAAAATGTGGTAATATTTGGGAAAAACATTTAAATAAAGGAAAGCAGAATCCCTACTGGAGGAGGAAACTACTACAATCTGTTGCCACTGGACAGTGAAGAGTTACCTACAGAGGAATTTAATGGTTTTTTTTTTTTTTTCACCTGCAAATAACCAAGAAAAACTCTGTAGATGGAAAAAAGTGACAGTGGTTTTATCAAGGTACTGCACATATGCATTTATCATATACATTTGACAAACATCTCTTGGTGTTTAAGTATATTCCATTTGATGGGTCTTTTTGATTGGAAATATGCTGAGAAAAACCATCCTGTTTGAAGGGCTTCATATAGGTCCTGAGAGTGCTGGCTGAGGTTTATTTAATTTTAGCTTATCAGAATATTATTAGGTGAGAGCGATGTGGAACCCAAGCATTATGCCTCTCTGTTTAGAAATAATTTTATTAACCTCAAACATAAGGGTGGAGGACAAAAGTGCAAGAGTAATCCATATTTATTGGTATCACAATGTATCACATAGTCCTAATACCATATCAATCCTATCAGATGCAGAACCATCTATACAACATGCTTTATCCCAGTGAAAGAGTTGAGAAGAAGGAAATGAGCAATCGTTAAACATTTGAGACCACAATGTAAAACCTTTAAGTGATTATTGTTAGACAGTAAACCTTCTGTCAATCTGAAAGTTGCTGAGTGTAGATCTTAAATGTTCTCTTCACAAGGAAAAGTTATGTCGCTATGGGTGGTGATGGATGTTAATTAGACTTTGATCATTTTGCAGTATACACATAAGTCATCTTATACACCTGGAACTAATAGAACATATTTTGAAAAAAAATTAGAAAGGTGAACACTTGATTTCTCTATTCCCTCTTTCCATCTAGTATGGCAAACATATTTATTGGATTTGAAAGATCTTTATAAATTCAGCAACCCCTATACATTTTTGGTCTCAGGTGCCTGTGCATTTTCAAATATTTTCAGGATCCTTAAAGTAGATTTTTATTTATATGGGTTATATGCATCAACACTTACAATGTTAAAATTGCAAGAGCCATTTTGAAAGTGCTAGCATGCATAAATACACATTTCATTAGTCATCAGCAAGGACATGATAGATCATGTAGTTTCTGGAATATTCTGTTGAACACCTGTATGAGAATAAGAATAACAAAGGCAAAAAAAAAAAAAGGTTCTTGTATTAAGTTTTACCTATGTATCCCCAGGAAGGGATTCAGGGACCCTAAATGGGAGCCTGGGCCAAACTTTGAAACTACTGCATTAATTCATCCATCAATATAATAATATGTCTACTGTGGGCTGGGTGCTGAAAAATGTAGTATAGGCATGTAGTTAAAGGACTTGCTCTTTCTGATACTTTTGTAGCTTAAAGACAATGCAGTGTGTAAACTTCAAAATAAACGTCTCTAAGGCAGATTTTTAGTCCTAGTACAGCCTCAAAGTTCTATAGATATATATATTGTAAATGCTTAATAATAACATAATTTATGGGTAGTCCAAGGCTTCTCTGTATTAAATTTCTGTCCTTTATCTCTGAACCTGTGATACACACTATCTGAAAACATGCAAATTTACACCACTTTTTAAAAAAGATTTTATTTATTTATTTGACAGAGAGAGATCACAAGTAGGCAGAGAGGTAGGCAGAGAGAGAGAGAGGAGGAAGAAGACTCCCTGCTAAGCAGAGAGCCTGATGGGGAGCTTGATCCCAGGACCCTGGGATCATGACCTGAGCCGAAGGCAGAGGCTTTAACTTGCTCAGCCACCCAAGTGCCCCAAAGTTGCACCATTTTAAACATGCATAGATGACCCTCTCTCATTTTGCAAAATCAAATAGAGTGAGGAAACCATAATAGGAGAAACCAAGTCAAATGTCAGGACCAAGGAGAAAGAAAAGTAAGTAAATTGTTATTCAATTCTGTGGCATCATTCTCTGAAGAATTTTGAATGCTAGCAATTCATAGTAAATGAAACAGATAAACTTCTTGAACTCAGCCAGACTGGGGTCCACACGCAGCTAGGCCAGAGTCCAAGCTGTAGAACTATGGAAAAGTTTTCTGAGCTTATTTCTTCCCCTTTAAATTTAAAAAACAAAAACAAAACAAACAAACAAACAAACAAAAGGTGGTGGTGGGAGGAAAGAGGTTTCTATGAAAGTCAGATTGCATGGATATGAATAAGGTTTAAGACCTTTCAAAGATGATGCAAATTTAAGATCCTTAAATTCTTGTAGTAATGTCAAATTATTTGCATTTACAGGGAAAATACAGTAGAAAATAACCCCGAGATAGGGGAAAGGGGCATTGAGATGGGTTCCCAATTCCTTGATGAATTTAAGAAAAAGGGGATGAGACTATAGACTTATTATCAGGACAGCCTCTGATGACAATGACAAGAGGCAGAGGGTGACATAGACATGAAACACGTGTCTCAGAGAAGAAGCCCCCCTCCCCAGCAAGGAAGGCAGAGGTGAAATTATTTTGAAAAAACAATGGAGAGGGGTGCCTGGGTGGCTCAGTTGGTTGGACGACTGCCTTCGGCTCAGGTCATGATCCTGGAGTCCCAGGATCGAGTCCCACATCAGGCTCCCAGCTCCATGGGAAGTCTGCTTCTCCCTCGACCTTCTCCTCGCTCATGTTCTCTCTCACTGTCTCTCTCTCAAATAAATAAATAAAATCTTAAAAAAAAAAGAAAGAAAAAACAATGGAGAGGCTAAAGAGTTTCTAAGACCATTTTATGCACTATGGCTTATCTCTAAGAGAATGCGAAGCCAGTTCTTTAATGTCATGGTTTCTTCGGTGATTCCTGTTATTCTAGAAAATTGGGGGGTAATTACATATTTATAACGGCCCCAGAAACCAGAAAAAAGTGAAAATGGCTAGAATCCTGCTTTTAAGTGGCAGTATATTTGAATTAGAAATATTCCCATTTTTTTAGTCGTGCATTTTTTTCCTTCTAGGATGTATTACACATCGAAATACCAAAATATTTGTTTTCTAACAGCTTCATTGAGACATAATGCACATCAAGATATATCAGTTTGATGTATGGTAAGGCTACCATACATGACTTCAGTTTTAAAAAGAGTCATTTTCATATATGCCTCTACAAAAACTGACTTTAAGAATTCTTTTATATTTTTTCCTTCATTTTAAAGTAAGATATATCTCTGAAAAAGATCTCTAATTTTTAATCCCAAACAATCAACTTAATCCCAACAATCAACTTTTGCAGGCGCCTGGGTGGCTCAGTGGGTTAAGCTGCTGCCTTCTGCTCAGGTCATGATCTCAGCATCCTGGAATCGAGTCCCGAATCTGGCTCTCTGCTCAGCAGGGGGCCTGCTTCCCTTTCTCTCTCTCTGCTTGCCTCTCTGCCTACTTGTGATCTCTCTCTATCAAATAAATAAATAAAATCTTTAAAAAACAAACAAACAAAACCCCTAACTTTTGCGTCGATGAAGATAGTGTTAAATGAAGAGAAAATATGCTGAGAAAGAATTTAAGACCAATGTAAACTACAAGCCAAACTGTCTAGATCATCTTTTATATTTATAGTTACTGCAGAAAAATGAGGTATTGAATGTAACTATTTTCATTATGGCTAAAGATTTCAGGTATGCATATGAATTCTATTGCCTTTCCCCAAGAGCTGAACACCTGGACACTTATCAAAACTCAATTGCTTTTGAATTGATTTTGTCTCCTTAAATTCAGTTCTGTTGATACCGAATAAAAATCTTTCACTAATTCAACAGCAGACACTAGGTTCTGAATTCACTGTAGCATTGAAATTCAGAGCTCTTATTAAGCTAGGGAGAGTATAATACTTAAATAGAATCCTGTTGCACCAAAATGTCTAAAAGGATAAATTTTGACATATTAGGTGAATAAGCTCTGTCCATATATGCCTATGAGCATTTATATCTGATTTTGACTTATTCACTCTTGTTTGTTTTGATGGTGGTTATCATATTAACTCATTATTTTGTTGGTGATATAGAAGGCAGCAGGCGTACTTATTTAAGGCAGAAATATTTGTTGGATTTAGGACATTAGTCTGTACTAGGTCACCAAATATAAGATCATCGCCACTGTAGTCATATTTTTATCAGGTAAAAATTAATCATGACTTTGCTAGAATGCTAACATTTGACCCATGAATTTGAAAATTTAGGTGAATTAGAAAAATTTTGTTGAAAATTTTAACTGCAGAAAACCAAAGCAAGAAGAAATAGAAAATCTTAGTAGTCCTATATATTAAAAAAAATAATAATAATAAAATATATGACTTAAAACTTTCCCATAGTGAAAATCTCCAGGTCCAAAGATATAAGTGGTTACTTTTTAAATATTTAAATAAAAATAAACTTATGTAAATCATCCAAAGAATATAAAGAGGATATACTCCCAACTTGGTGAGGTTAGCATACCTGATACCAATAAAAATTATATGGTGGTTTTTCTTACGAACATAGATATAAAAACCTTAAAATATTAAGAAAACTGCTGAATCTGATGATATATTAAAATAATCACTAATTTGGATTAATTCCAGGAACACGGGTTGAGCTTAATTTTTTTTTTTTTTTTAAGATTTTATTCATTCATTTGACAGAGAGAGAGAGAGATCACAAGTAGGCAGAGAGGCAGGCACAGAGAGAGAGGAAGGGAAGCAGGCCCTCTGCTGAGCACAGAGCCCAATGTGGGACTCTATCTCAGGACCCTGAGATCATGACCTGAGCCTAAGGCAGAAGCTTAACCCACTGAGCCACCCAGGCACCCCACAAGTTGGGCTTAATTTTGAAAAACCAATTACTCTAATTCACCATTACTGAATAAAGAAAAATCATATGGGTCATTACATAAAGAACAGGTGTTTAGTAAAATCTAGTATTTATGGCTGAAACTTAGAAAAATCAGCATTAAAGGAATGGAAGAGAACTTCTCCAATTTGATAAAAACCTATAGATGCCCTCAAACTTAAATGATGAAATATTGAAATTCTGCCTCTTGAATTGAACAAAACAAAGGTTGCCAGTCACTTCAATTCAGCATTGTAAGGAACTTCTTTGCTAGTGCATTTGGGCAATAAAATCAAAGATAACTGAAAAGAAAAAAACCTAAAATCTATAATTGTTGATGTAGAAAATTCAAAGTATTGTACAGACTATTAGAATTAATGAGTGAATTTAACAAAACCTTTAAACACAAGGCCAATATCTCCATACAAAGCAACAAAAAATTAAAAATAGAAAAATATTTTTGATGCTATTATGAATGTTAAGTACTAGGAATAAATCAGCCAAACCACAGAATTTTACAAAATCTATAATACTTCAAAAAATTTTTTCCTTAATGATGTGTCAGTGCAGGAGCACACAGCAGGAGGGAGCTGCAGGCAGAGGGAGAAGCAGGCTCCTTGTGGAGCAGGGAGCCAGATGTGGAGCTGGATGTGGGGCTGGATCCCAGGACCCTGAGATCATTACCTGAGCCAAAGGCAGAAGCTTAACAGACAGAACCACCGAGGTGCCCCCCAAATCTATAAAGTTCTAGAGAAATTAAGACCTTAATAAGTTTTTTGAAAGACTCCAGATATTAAGGGTAACAATTTCTCACAATGTATCATTATAAGTTAAATGTAAAAAAGTAAGGACAGTCTGGAATACAGCTGGAAGACCTACACTTATTAAATCTCAAGCCTTAGTATAGGGTTGCCACACAAGAGTATAAAATTGGTTCAAGAATATACAAGAAGACCAATAGAACATAAAGTCATATAAAGTCCAGAAATAGATGCACACATATATGCGTGATTTTTCAGGCTGTGTGACACTACAATATAATGGAGTAGAGGTTTTTTTTGTTGTTGTTGTTGTTTTTAATGTTTCTGGACGGATATGGCATATGTTTGGTAGGAAATATTGAATTCTAGCTTATACTGGTTCCAGATGAGGTATAGAAGTTAAAGTTAAATTAAAATTAAAGTTTCAACATCATTAGTCATCAAGGAAATGCCAAAAAACCCCATCAGGGTAGGGTGCCTGGGTGGCTCAGTTGGTTGGGAGACTGCCTTTGGCTCAGGTCATGATCCTGGAGTCTCAGGATGGAGTCCCTTTTTGGGCTCCCAGCTCCAGGGGGAGTCTGCGTCTCCCTCTGACCTTCTCCCCTCTCATGTTGTCTCTCACTCTCTCTCTCCCTCAAATACATAAATAAATTCTTTAAAAAAAAAATCAGGGCATTATGGAGTGCTAGGGAGAAATCAGCCTTCTCATGCACTACTAGAGGAAGGAGAGGAGTACCAATTTGTACCACCTCTTTGGAAAAATGGTAACAATGATTACACATACTCTGTTTGTCATGTTGTTTTGTAGTAAACTTTTTAAATAGTCACCAAATAAGTAGCCATTTATTCTTAAGCCAACTTCTAGATGTTTTATGGTTTCATTGCACTCCAAGCTTTTTTCCCCCCTTCTGGTTGCATTTTTTTTTTAAAGATTTTATTTATTTATTTGACAGACAGAGATCACAAGTAGGCAGAGAGGCAGGCAGAGAGAGAGGGGAGGGGTAAGCAGGCTCCCTGCTGAGCAGAGAGCCCGATGTGGGGCTCGATCCCAGGACCCTGGGATCACAACCCAAGCCAAAGGCAGAGGCTTTAACTCACTGAGCCACCCAGGCACCCCCTGATTGCATTTTCTAATTGGTTATTACTGCACTATAGGTGAGCTTTATTTTCTGTTGGTCATGTGTGATTTTCAATTATGTTTTAGGTGAAAACTCTTAGAACCTCAATTAGTATCTGTTCTATGTTTTCATTTCCCACCCTTATTTCTATCATTGCTTTGGCAAGGATCTCAACTAACATGTATGAATAATAGTGAGCACAATTGAAATATCTTGTGCCTAACAATTTAATGATAAGATTTCTAATATTATATTGAAAACTATGCATTTTGTTTTTGGTAAGTACTCTTTCAGGTTAAGGAAGTTTTCTTCCTAATTTTCTAAGAAATTTTTATTAAGACTGAGTAATAAACTTGATAGAATTCTTTTTTGCATGTCTTTGGGTGATTAGCATATTTTATTATACATAATTTTTATATGTAATTTGTCTTATATATTTCCATGCCTTAATGTTGAAAATATTTTCATTTATGTTATTCTTTAATATATATTTCTGTATTTTATTTGGAAGTTATTCACTTGTGTGTGTCTTTCGTATCTGTGTTTTTCTACCCTTCTGGTACTTCTGACTTGTTTGTTTTAGGATGAAGATAATGCTAGGTTTTAAAATGAGTTGAGAAGTTTCTCCTCTTTTTCTGTTCTCCATATCAGAACTATCTTTTTCATTGATCTTGAAGAGCTTGCCCACAAAATGATCTGGACTCATTCTTTCTTAGGGGGGTGCATCCTGTCTGGGGCACCTGGCAAGCTTAGTTGGTGAAGCATGGAACTTGATCATGGGGTTTTAAGTTGGAACCTCATGTTGGGTTTACTTTAAAATCCTTCACAAAAACTTAAGAATATACTTTAAAATCCTTCACAAAAACTTAAGAATATCTAAAAGAATAATTTTTTAATGTACATCTTATGTGCCTTAGACTATTATTTGATTTTATTTATTTTAAGATTTTATTTATTTATTTGACAGAGAGATAGAGAGAGCACAAGTAGGCAGAGCGGCAGGCAGAGGGAGAGGGAGAAGCAGGCTCTCGACTGAGCAGGAAGCCCCATGCAGGTTTCCATTCCAGGGATCGTGACCTGAGCTGAAGGCAGCCACTTAACCAACTGAGCCACCCAGGCACCCTATTATTTTTAAAAGACTTTTAGACTTATGAACTTTTTTGGGGTCATTTATGGTAGTGTACATTGGGAGGCCATGACGTTCTTTCTAGGACTTCAAATTGACATATGTATTTCAAATTAATAGTTTCTTTTTTTATATATGCAGTTAGATTCCTATCTATATTACTTACCATGATATTGATATATTTTCTTCTTTTGATCAGATTTACCAAAGTTTATCTTCTTTTAAACAGTTTTGTTGTCTTTTCACTGATCTAGAATTTTGTCTTAATGATCTAGACTGAAGTATTTTTTATTTTATTTTATTTTATTATTATTTTTTAAAAAAGATTTTATTTATTTATTTGACAGAGAGAGAGATCACAAGTAGGCAGAGAGACAGGCAGAGAGGGGGAAACAGGCTCCCTGCTGAGCAGAAAGCCCGATGTGAGGCTCGATCCCAAGACCCTGAGATCATGACCCAAGCCCAAGGCAAAGGCTTAAACCACTGAGCCACCCAGGTACCCCTGAAGTGTGTGTGTGTGTGTGTGTGTGTTTTAATTACACAACACTCACAGATATTCTTTGTACTTTCTAAAATGATGCGTGATCCTTATCTGTACACATCCACTTGATATAGTAACTGCTTACCAGTGAAAGATCTATTTTCTAAATTTACCTTAGACTCTTTAAAAGTCTATAAAAGCTCAGATGTAACTATGACTTGAGGCCGTCTTCACCTCTTGCCAGCATGAGGTCCCTGGCCGGACCTAGTCCAGTAATACCAGGTCACAATTATTACTGGTAGATGTCTGCTATTTGCTGCTTCTCTCCATTCTTTAATAATTAAACAGAATTACCCAAATCCAATATTCTATTGTCCACTGAGGGTGCCCCATCTTTGTTAGAATTACTTTGCTTCCATGTATTGTTTGGCCTTTTGAATATCAGAGGAGACCTTGGGGCACCAAGGTGGCTCAGTCGGTTACATGTCCTCCTTCAGCTCAGGCTGTGATCCCAGGGATCAAGCCCCTGTTGGGCTCCCTGCTCAGCAGCCATCTGCTTCTCCCTCTGCCCTCTCCTCCCTGCCCATCCTCTCTCTCTCTCTAAAGATCTTTAAAAGAATATCAAGAGACCTTAAATAAAGAGATCTTAAATAAAGATTTAAAGATAAAGAGATCTTAAATAAAGGATTCAGGACTACAGGTAGTTTCTGTGTATCTGTAACAATAAAGCCAACATTTCAAGGGCTATTTGCTTATTGTCTTGACCCAGCTCATCAAATTGGAATGGCTTTGTATGAATAAACTCTATAATATAAAATATTTTGCTTCAATAATCCTCTCAACATGTTTGCTCATTCAGCCCTATTAGGAAAATACTTTTAGAAAAACAATGTTTCAAAAGATTCACTCAGATATACAGTCAAAGCACGCTATACATCAGCCACACCACTCCTCCCTCCCCAACCCTCCGCCGCACGCTCTCCCCACCACTGGTGGCTTAAAGTGCCACAAGCCACTGACTGACTAACAAATGGAAAAAAAAAATCCATTCTAATTAGCAGATATTTTCCTTTTTGGAAATAAAAGCAATGTCCCTATAACTGGCAGTAGCCCTACTCAAACTGAGATGTGCGTAGACTTTTACTTCACCTAGAAATGAAGTTGCCATGTCCTTGATGGTTTCAAGTCTCAGAGCAAACATTGATCAGAAGCCTGCAGTCATTCTGGTGCTCACTTCCTGATTTACAGCTTTCAGAAACAGAGGGATTATCCCATAATGAGGATGCTTGAAGTTATGCTGTATTGATAATTTTGCTCCTTAGAGAGCATGCATAAAAATACTGTGCAAAAAGTTGTATACATGGGTCTTCTACCATTCCTGTCTTTTTCTCCGCTTTATACTCTGTCTCACCTTCAGTCAATTTTGCAGAAATAGATGAGGCAGCCTGGGCTGCTCATCTTCACTGGCTCTAAACAGACACCGTAGCTCTACGCTGCAAAAAATAAGCTACCTTTTCCTCTTTTGTTCTCTTTGGATCTCTGTGATTGCTGAAGTTGAGCTGATTTTAGTGAAAGAGGGGGGAAAAGCCACCCTCTGCTCTGCTTTGCAAACTGCCATTCATTTCAGGAAATAACTCTCTGCCTGTTGGCTGGAGATCCAGCTGCTTGTCATGTTAGACCATGTGGCTTCGACTGCTGGGTCCAGCTGCACAGCCAAGATCAGTGCCCTAAGGACTGAGCACAAAAATGCTGTGATCCCTGGCGGTGACAGGGTCTCTGCTAACAAGCCTCTAGACATTCAAGATGAAATGTCATCACCCCAGCACAGCTATCACGGAAGGATGAAACAAAGCATCTAAAGACCTTTAATAGCATCCGAGTCTGGGAAATAAGTGAGGCATCCCAGGTGTAGTTCCTCATTCTCTGGAGTTGATGTCAATTCTGTGAACAATTGTAACCCCTTCTTTATCACCTCTATTCTCAATACTCAGAGATGAAAAGATAACTTGTAATAACACGTTTTTTCCCATGATGGGGCATAAAACATTTTTAGAGCTCACTGCTAGTTGTCCTCCATTAATAATTATTAAGTGCCTATTCTGTGTAAGTCCCTCTGCTAGAAGTTGAAATAGACAAATTAATAGAGTCCCTGCCTTAATGGTGTAGTTGGTAAGGATCAGTCCATTTTTAGTTTAGCTGAGCCTATGCAGGCCTTCAACCAATGACAGGTGTTTTTCTAAGAGGGGAATTTCAATGCAGATGCAGGGAAAAGAAAGCCATGTGCAGGTGAATGCAAGGATTGGGATGAGGCATCTATAAACCAGAGGGCGCCAAGGATTTCCAGCAACACAAGAAACTGGGAAAGAGGCATAAGACAGACTCGTTCTTAGCCTCTGGCAGGAACAAACCCTCCTGACCCCTTGATTTCAGGCCTCCAGAACTTTAAGACCAGAAGTTCCTGTTTTTAGCCACTCAGTATCTGGTAATTTGTTACTGAAGCCAGAAGGGAAGTTCCCTAATTCATCTCATCTACAATTCCTGGGATAGGTTATAAAGAGAAGCTTTCAGACGGAGTATAGTCCAAAGGCGTTGGAGTAAGAGACGGAATGCTGGACGCAGTCAGTACGTAGCACTCAACTGTGATGTATTCCTTCAAAGCTCTATTAAGGTCATTCTGTTTTATAACAAGTAAGAGCCAAGATCTCTTTCTGTAACCACCTCTATAGGTCGTGCCACCTGGAGCCGGTTTGTAAGCAGAGCACTGGAAAGTCCCCTGTCAGTTGGAATATTCTCTGGGTCAGTTCCTTGGTTAGAACAGGTAACAAGACAGCCTTAGCTTCTTCCTGGCTGGGGCAAAAAATGTCACATGTGTCATCAGTGGTCTTAAGGCTTGGTCAGGGATGAAAGCCCAGGCACTAGAAAATGATATTATCCTGGATTATGGATATGGCTCAATTTTTTTTACTGGATCCAGCAATATTTGGCACTATATAGTGTGTGACCATAAGCAATGAGTGTGTTTTAAAAACATGCCAGAGCGAATACATCCTGAGTGCTGTCCATCAAAAACAGTTACATTGGCTCCACACACCTCGCCATTGTCCCCACTACCCTGAGCATTACTAGAACTCCTCTTTTGCAATTTTCTTCAGATCTGGTTAATGAGCCACACCAGAGAATCAGCCTCGTAAATTTATAGTCCCCCATAATTTTGACCATTAAGAATGTCATTGTGCTTGATGGATCTTACCCATCCCATCCATCAGAATTGACTTTGAATAACTTTTGACCATTTCCCCAAATAAAATCCACCATCCATGGAGAAATATTTGCCTCCGGTGAGCACATTCGAAAGAATGATAGCTTCTAAAAATCCTTCCAAAAGAATGCTGTGCATAGTGCCTTGCAGATGGTTGGCACCCAATAAATATTTGCAGATTTGCTTTAAATGAACTGTGTGAGTTCTGAAGACAACACCAAGGGAGTAATTCCAGAAACAGTAAAACAAGTAGCTTTGTAACATGAATTATAGGAAGGAGATACTCAATTATATATTTAAATTGTAATCCATGTTAAAAATAAGTAGTCTTACTTTATTGCCATATTGATAGAAAGCCTATCTTCCTAACCATTAGGAGATACAATTTTATGGGTTTTCCAAATGACAAGCACAGAACACATGTACAGCTGTACTTATGATTAAGTTTTGCTTTCATTTAGTTTTTATTTTCTTGGATAATAAATGGCATAGTCAGACATGATTTCAGAAAAATTTTACTTTTTGTTCCATTTTGTTGTCTGACACCATCAATTCGTTTTCTTGTCAAACTGTAACTGTGAATCCAGAGGTTACATTGGTAAAAGCAGCAGGAAAGAGGTTAGGCTGATACAAAGACTAAAACTGCTAGCACTGGGGTAACTAATGCACAGGTTCCATGAATTGTTTCTTCACGCCAAGAACTCTGTTGGATAAGGTTCAGAGAGGAAAGAATGGATTATTACTGAGGGATTAGACAACAAGTGTGACTGGATTGTCAACAGAAAAAGCGACAGAAGATAAGTGTTTCCCTGATTTAGTGTGTGATAATGTAGGTTTTCTTTTAGTAGACTTCTTGCTTAAGCTGACTTCTTGGCTGTTTCTTCTAACAGACATAAAAGGACAGATTGAAGCAAAACCACAATTTTTTTTTTTAAAAGCAAACATGAGATATTAGGCTTTCAAAGGGGCTCAAGTTATAGGTGTATAAGATGATGCAGTTACTTTGGGAAACAGTCTGGAGAGTTTTCAAAAGGTTAATCATAATTACTGTAGGACCCAGCAATTCCACACCTAGATATATATCAAAAAAAAAAAAAAAAGAAAAGAAAAGAAAGAAAACATCTATCCATATAAAAAAATGTGTACATGAATGTTCATAGCATTATTCATAAGGCCAAAAAAAAGGGAATCAGCCTAAATGTCCCTTACCTGTGAATGGAAAATGAAAAGTGACATAAGGATACAATAGAGTATTATTTGGTAATAAAAAATGAAGTCTTGATCCATGCTACAACATGGATGAATCTGGAAAATGCTATGCTAAAAGAAAATAGTCCAGAAGGACCATAGGTGATTCCATTTATAGGAAATGTCAAAGTAGGCAAATCTATAGGGACAGAAAAGAAATTAATGATTTCCAGAGCCTGGGGAAAGAGCAGGAGATGGGGGAGTGACTGTTAATTGTTAGAGTTTCTTTTTGGGGTGATGAAAATATTTTAAAGTAGAACTGGTGATGGTTGTATTACTCTACGTATACACTAAAAATCATCAAATTGCACACTTTAAATTGGGTGAATTGCGTGGTATGTAAATTTTATCTCGAAGTTGTTAAAAGTTGACGCAAATCTTTTTGAAGAACTCAAGCCCTGTGTTCAAAGAACTTTCTCCCTAGGTACTATTACTTCTCCCAGGAAAGAGATAAGGAATGAGATTGAACTTTTGCTATCTGAACAAACTCCAGCTTCTACTACATACCCAGCAATAAAATGGGTTTAGTCAAATTTGAGGTAGAAATGTTATAGCTGCTTTGTCATTTTGTTTGTTTTTCTTTTTGTTTGTTTTGTTTTTTGTTTTTCCAGAGCATATCATACGTACCATGAGTCAATAGATAGGCATTGACATGTGATGTCTTGCAAGCAAAATTAGCTTTTAGGAGACCATAGTAGCTTCTGGTGTTTTAATGTCTCCGATGTCTCAAAAGTTAAGGCCATCACACTCAGGATTTCAGGAACATTCAATCTTTTTTTTCCCCCCCAAATATTTTATTTATTTATTTATTTGACAGAGAGAGAGGCACAGTGAGAGAGGGAACACAAGTAGGAGAGGCGGGAAAAGGAGAAGCAGGCTTCCTGCGGAGCAGGGACCTTGATGTGGGCCTTGATCCCAGGACCCTGAGATCATGACCTGAGCCAAAGGCAGAGGCTTAACCCACTGAGCCACCCAGGTGCTCCTCAGGAACATTCAATCTTACATATATCCTCAAATTCTGGTCTTGCCCTACCTTATTTAGGAAGTCAAATCTGATATCATTTCTTCGTTAAATTCTCTGTTATTTGGCATTTATTTGTGCCAAGGACTTACCTAATTTTATGTGGATTCTCTCATTTGATCCTTATAGCAGCACACTGTATAATCCCAAGGGAACACCACAGAAAATGGATACAATGACTCAATAATTCTTATATTTCATTATCCCAGTGGCTCAGTGAGTTCCACAGCCTTATTCAGGATGACATAACCAGTAAACAGTGTAGCACACTGTGAGCGTTGGCCCACTTGGCTCAGAAACTGTCCCAGGTGAGACTCCTAGCTGAGAGTTAGTGGAAGAAGTTGGTTAGTATAGTGGAGACCATGACCATATAACATAGACACGAGGCAGTATGGCTCTGTTTGCAAATACTATTTGTATCACTTAATTTTGTGGACTGTGATCCGTTATGCTTTTTTGCCTCACTTTTCTTGCCTGTAAGAGCAGTATGTTAATTTTATATATTTGGGGGTTTTAAATAAGATCCTTCTAAAGAGGTTAATACAATGTCTGGTATGTTCTACAGCTATCAACAAGTGTCATCTCTTCAGGTGCCTATGAGTTTAGGGCAATTATATCACTGATTTTGTCCACACCTCGGAAGCAACAGTCGAGTGGCAGGACTGTCCAATGATTTTAGCTGTTTTAATGATAGAATTGGATCTCACAATCATTGGTGGATTCGTAAAGAATGAGTCATTAATATTTTACTTACCTAAATTAGCTACAAAAACATCAGTGCACTGATCAAGTATGTCTATTTGTAAGTTCCCTTACTCTTGAACGTCCAATAGTGTGTTGAAGAACAAATAATCTGTGCTCTAAAGAGCTGCAGGGGGTGCCTGGGTGACTCAGTGGGTTAAAGCCTCTTCCTTCAGCTCAGGTCATGATCCCAGGGTCCTGGGATAGAGCTCCACATCAGGCTCTCTGCTCAGCAGGAAGTCTGCTTTCCCCTCTCTCTCTGCCTGCCTCTCTGCCTACTTGTGATCTCTGTCTGTCAAATAAATAAATAAATAATTAAAAAAAAAAAAAAAAGAGCTGCAGGCCTGGAGCTTATTTTGTCTCCATTTAGTTGTGAGCAGGCATGGAATGTTTAGTTATTTCAATTCCCCAGCACAGAACACTTGTATTTGAGAAAAACGTATTTGAGAAACAACCTATCAATATCAATATGTACTTATCAATATGTACTTAAATATATATATAAATAATAAACAAAAATAATATCTAAATAATAATAAATAATATAGAATATATATTTTATATATAATACATAAATAATATATGAATTATATATAAGGCCAAAAAACAACAACAAAAACAAGCTGTGGAGCAGGTGATTTCTCATAAACAGTAACGGTGGAACAGAGAAAAAGGAGGACACGGTGAATTCTTGTTTGTCACTTAAGAAGGAATGGAAATGAAGAGCCAGTTGTTTTCAATCTCTGTATTTATAATTATGAACTAGAGAATAAAAAAATATAGAGAACACAAGGAGAAACCCCAGGTGGTGGTGGTTAGCTAAGAAGGGGAAAGATAGCTGAGCAGCCAGATTCTGTTCCCTGGGAGAAGATCGTGACCTTGAGACCAAGTGAGCAGGGACACTTACAAGGAGAGAGAGTCCAACTCAATTATATGCACTGACCATTTCAAACCACAGAATTGTTTTCTCATAATTAACAAAAAGCTAAGGTTCAAAAACATGTTGCTTTTAATACAACATCTATGTTATATAATATAGGACATAAGGTATGGTTAAATATATGCATGATGTATTTAGTACAACTTTGAGTTAGTACAAATATATCAAGGAAATCAACTACTTTGAATTGAAAAAAAAATATCAAAGCTTACCTGAAAATGGAAAAAATATGCAAAGCCAGAAAGACTGTATCATCTCACCACGTGCTGTGCAGTACAGCAAATCACTTTTCTATTGTTACAGGGTTGATTTCGAGGTTGATTATTTACAAACATGATTTAGAACAATTTCACTGCTTGGATTTGTCTGAAGGAGAAATCTGTAAACTTTAAACTCCTTGAGGTCAAGATGAGGTCTTATTTATCTTGTATTCTATTATCAGGCACATAATAGGCCCAAATAGCAGTTTTAAGGATGAATTTAGGGTGACAAACTCAGCTATACCTTTTTTTTTTTTTTAATTAATTTAGGGTTAATAGACTAGCTCTGCTTGAGAGAGCCATGGGAATGTCAGTGGGTTGATGCTGTTTACTGTTCCATGAGGAGCACTTTCCCCCTTTACCTTTCAGAAGAGGGATTAGTCCAAGGATAATAGTCCATCTAGTTGGGGTGCTTGGGTGGCTCAGTGGATTAAGCCTCTACCTTCTGCTCAGGTCATGGTCTTGGGGTCCTGGGATCGAGCCCCGCATTGGGCTCTCTCCTCAGCAGGGAACCTGCTTCCTACCCGCCTCTCTGCCTGCTGCTCTGCCTACTTGTGATCTCTCTCTCTGTCAAAAAAAAAAAAAATAGTAATAATAATAATATTCCATCTAGTCTGAGACATCTTGTGTTATAGAGTGAATTACCAAAAACAAAAAAAAAAAGAAAAAGAAAAAGAAGTTTGAGATTCACTCGAGTTTCCTCCCTTGACTGTCCAATGACTTGCATGTCCATGGAAGAAAAAAACTAAGTGAATCGCTGAATCATGGAGCCCTTAGCCACATCTGCTTCGAGAGGTGGCTTTCCAGATAAGAGAATATGGCACAGCACACCTAACACACGGATCCAAGTCCTAGCTCTGCTGCTCCAACTGCTATGGGTCTTGGACGATTTATTTCACTTCAAGGAAGGCTTTAGTTTTCTGCATTGGTCAAATGGGGTGAGGGAGAGAGCAGAGATGACGTTGTGGGTTTTGACAACCAGACCACAGAGACCTTTGGTAGATTCTAAGCAATGTATCAGGATATTACATCAGACTGCTCAACAGCTTTTTATTTCTAGTCCCCACACTGTGGTGGTTAATTTGTCGATGCATATACCACATGGCTTTAGCTGTATGAATTTGCCCTATTTGGAATTTGGCAAATCCTGTTATTCTGAGTCTTGGGCTGGACGAGCCTCCCCCTAAGCTCGCCTCCCCAGGCTCCAGTCATCTTTGTCCTTACCTTTGTGGTGTTGCCTCAATTTTCCCAGACTTCCTGACAATCCTCTGCTCTTTGGTTTGGTGGTTTCTACCGAATTCACAAGTTAACTTTGGTACTGCAACAGGACAATTTCTAGCTCTAAAATGTTATGATTCTCAGTGACACAGCTCCTTGTGAAAGGAAATTATTTTTTAAGTCTTTTTATTTAGAACTAAATGCACTTATCCTTAAAACTATACTAAACACAATCAAATTGTTAGTGATTCAGAGGCATCCGGGATCTTACAGTGACTTATAGTCATTATTCTGCATATCAGTTTTCATTGTATGCAAGTGTGAAGGCATTTTGATTATTGGAGTGTACTGCAAATTGGCCTATATCCTTATAGTAAATTGGTGTCACTGTTAGCTGGCATTTTGTCTAGCCTTTATATACTTAGGACTACGGTGGGAAAAGACAAACAAATGAAATGCCCAAATTCTGAGACCCCCCAAAGACAACCACCAGAGTCCAGAGTCAAAGCCAAACAGCAAGGGTCATTTATTACGAATTCCAACCCAGACTCCGAGGGCCCGAGCTCTTGATCACAACACCTTTTATACACTATTTTTGGTGAGGCAGGGACTTAGCATGCATCATAGTATCTTGTAACAAATCGCCACGTACCACGGGAAAATCATAAAACAACTCTATAATATGACTGGCGCGCTACAGAGCGGGAAAAGGCTGGGAACAGATTATTGGTTAGGGCAAAGGGCTGTCGTTCTTCAAACTGCTTGGTTGGTGCCGCTAGGGTATGTGTTGCCTCAGGATTGGCTGGGGTCTCCCTGTCAAGCCACGGGGCGCCAGATGGTTATTATCTCTTGCACCCAGAGCCAGGTGGGGGTGTCCGGGAGCAGTCATTCTGTCATGTCCAATTCCGGGTGGGGGTTTCCCTGGAGGCAGATGGCTGTTATCTCTTGGCCCAGAGCCAAGTGGGGGGGCCCGGGAGCGGTCATTCTTTCAGGTTCAATTCTGGGTGGGGCATGTGCGGTTACAGAGTGTCTATAAAAAGTCTGCTGGTATTTTTCCATCTCCTCATGGGTTAGCAAGCGAAGGTACAGAAGCAGAAATAGCGGTTAGGTGTATAATGGTCATAATTTTATTCCCTAAGCTTCTCACAAACAAACAAAAACAAAAAAACAAGGACTATTCTGTATTGCCTGCTCTTGCCTTGAATTTTTCTACTGACTCTATCAAGTGCTATAGAGGGTTCACCTCTTACCTTTAAATTGCTTAATTATGCAGATACAATTTTTGCTAATTTCATCTCTACACTGATTTTCTTCTTCATCACTTAGTTAATATTAGTTTCTCTACTATTTTAATCTACTGACATCCATGGAGTAAGCCAAATGAAATGAGAACGTGAGACATAGGAGTGCACATGCATTTCTTCATCATACAGGGGGTAAATTAAATGTTGTCTCTCTAGGCTTTTGTATACCCTACATTGAATAGAAAAGAGATATTTTCAGTTTACTTGAAACAAACTATAAATAGATACACTATAAGACAATGATGGTTCTAGATGTAAGAAGAAGAGAGTCACTTTATTGTGTTAAAGGACAGTAAAGGACAGTAGAAACGTTATCTTCCCCCAGTCTCTCCCCTACAAATCTACCAGATGACAGGTGTTCCCACCCCCAGACCTACTTGCTTTGTTAAAACACTATATTCAGAACATCTCTATGTTTATGCAGACTCACTCCTCGGGAGAGTGAGACTCACTCCTTAGGAGAATAGGGCACATTTACATACAACCCAAGTGAACACATTTTTGCAATTTCCTTTGTCAGGTTATTTAACTCCCTCCTGAGTGAGAGGACAGGTTAAGTCTTAAGGAAAAGTAAAGACAGAAGACTGATATACCTTGAGGTGAAATAAGAGAGAAAGGACACAAGGGAATATTTAAATTATGAAATACAGAACAACAGAAGTTGGTCATTGTAGTTTTACTCAGGCTGAAGGACAGCCGTTTGAGTTTTATGCAAGAAAGAGGAACAGAAGATAGGACTGGAACATATGATGATGGACTGGGATATGTGAGGAAATGAAGGGTGGGTGGTCCCAACAGGTCAAGGCCAGGTGGAGTCCAAGGAGAGGCTTAGAATGCAGAATGATCCCAAGCAACCAATGGAAGGAGCCAATAGAGTGAACTTGCTTATAAAGTTTTGCATCATTCCTGCAGAGCAGGAGTTCAGTGGCTACCTTCTCGGGGGCTGCCCAGCTAAGCTTAGGGACTTGGGGCAGGGCAGGGGTGGGGTGGGGGTTTCACCTGGCAGACAGTGACAGAGACTGCCAAGGCCATACATACCACTGTAGTTACCCCTGTAGTGTCAGGTGCACCTCAGACTGTGCCTTGGAAACCTCATTCTGTACCCGAACTATCTAAATATTTCTAATACGTGTCTATCATTTGGGCATCCAAGCTTCGCTTTTGGGATTTACTTTCCTCTTTGCAAACAACAGGCCACTTTAAGATCCTTACAGGACCTGCAAGCCTCCCCATTTTTTGTGGATTTTAGCAAACACAGCCTAAAGTGGCATGTTCATACATTCCGGCCGTCTTCTCTGCTGATGGAAACTTCTGTGGCAGCGTGCAAATAGCTCAGCAGGTGATTTGAGGGTGGATGTGGGATTTCTGCTGCACTGCCATAGGGAGATTTCTCAGGAGCGTCTTCCCTGTCAGTACCCAGGAACATCAAGTAGTGCCTCATGGCAGCCAGACTGACACTTACTGCGTCCTCGCCTGTTTGTGCTTCCATTCAGATAGGGTTTTGGTGTCAGCATCAGGATCGTGCGAGGATAAAGGGGAAGCTATCTGAACTGTCACCTTCTCGTGGGTTCCTGAAAGGGCAGCAGCAATTTTGGTTTGGGAAGTAGAGGATATGGAGCATTTGGGGAGAGAAGACCCTAGCTAAGAGAGAAATTGTGGTGAGCTTATCCTTTGTCCCGGCCAGCTCAGCCGGGTAAACCTTATAGTGAGTGCACTTTGGGAGAGAGATGGTGCAGCCCAGCATAAAATCGCATCTTTGGGCAGAAAAAGGAGAAGGAAAGCCATATGAGAAGGATACCTGGTTAAGAAAAAAACACGAAAAAGATTCAGAACGAATCATTTAATATAGAGTACAATCTCGGTGGTAATTTAAGTGTGATGGTATTGCCTATAGAGTACATTTCAAGTTAGTGATGGATTGCTCTGATTTTTACAAATAGTTTTAGTTCTAAGGAAAGTGGTAGCCAGAATGAATTTGGAAGACCAGAGTAGGAAAGCCTGCTGGATATTTACCAAAATCATTTCTTTTTTTTTTTCTTGAGCTCTTACCTTAGTTGCATTTCTCCACCTCCCACATGTAGCCATGTGACTTCTAGTAAATGAAATAGAGTCCATTTGAGTAATGTACTCTATGAGTAACATAGTGTCCCTCCCAGCCAAGCCTCCAGCTAGCTGTTACAGTAGTAACATGAGTAACCCAGTGCCACCTCCCAGCCAAGCCTCCAGCTAACTGCCTCTAGGGAGGCTGATGCTTTTTCCTCCTTCTAATTGGCTGGAAAGGGGTCATTTTCTCATTCTTCCTCCAGCCTTGGAAGCCACAGTTTGGAAGACAACCCCTGTCCCTGGGATTCATCGCTTGGAAGAAAGTGCCCACTGATTAGGAACACATGGTTTGGACTTCACGTAAACATTCTAGAAATAAGTTTTTCTTGGGTTTGAAACTTTATGCATTTTGGAGTTTGTTATGGCAGTTTAAAGAAGATAGCTTTAACTAATGCAAACAATTCTCAAAAATTTTCATGTGGAAAGTCACTCCTTTTTCTTGCACTTTTGGCTCTGTCTGATCTAGCCATAGGCACTATCTAAGATAAAATACAGCTTCACCACAGTCATACAAAATAAGATTTGACCAAATAAGCCACTAAAATGAAATATTTTTTTCTTTCTGATATGAGCAAACTCACGATCTTAATGAAAGTGCACCTAAGGCTATAATTCTCTAGGTTACAGTGACGTGAATGTTTGGTAACCATCTAGATAATGCCAGTAAGTTTTTTCCTTATCCTGCATTCCTCAGGGGGGAATGTACTTTATTCCTTAATATGGAGCTCCAGAAGAATAAGGGAAAAATACATTTTGCTTTTGAAATCATTTGTCTACTAACCACACTTGTTCTTAACATATTGTAGAGGGACGCTCCTTCGGGTGTTCAGCTGCTCTGGATCCTGCCAGCTTACAGTCTTGGCCACTCAGGTGAAATGTTTAGGGAGGACAGTCCTTCCCTAGGAAATCAGTGATAGGAGGCAAGTGACTGAACACTGGTCAGAGACAATAGAGAGTAATCTCTACAGTGACCAAATGCTTTGGGACCTTTTGGAAAACAAGCAAGGGTCCAGAGAAACAATGTTGGCTGGAACTAGTGAAATCATGAGAAGAGCCAGTGGTTGTCTTAGAAGCTCAAAGGGAGGGAAGACATGAAGAACCGAGGAGAAGGACTTTTCTTGAAGGTTCTTGTCCAGCTTTAGACATGCAGAGACTTCTAGGCATGTTATGAAACCTCCAAGATTTAGGGCCCAGGGAGTGAACGTCCAGGGGTGAGGTGTGGCAATGGCTTCATGCCCCTTGACTCTTCAGAAAGAGACTTTCTCTCACTTTCACAGCCAAGGAGATCTCAAAGAGTTAGGACCATTCTCTCCTTTCAGTGCTTTGTCTGTAGTCTGTTTTCAAATACCTTCCTTCCCCAAAGTACTCTTAAGGCATGGCAGAGTTCCATATAGTTATATGTGTGAGTGTGTGTGTGTGTGTGTGTGTGTGTGTGTGTGTGTGTATGAAAGCTGATACTGATTCAAAGGAAAAACACATAAAAAAATAAGAAAGGAAAGAAACATCTGTGTTTCTGATGCCATTAAAACTCAGAGTTCTATAAACTTGAATGCTTGGTGCACCTCTGTTTTTCCTTCCTGGGGTAACTGGCCCAAAGGTTGCTTCCCTTGAGCCTGTCAGGCCTTCAGAAGGTGCTACCCACTGATCTGCTGACAGGCAGGGGCAAGAGGAAGGGCCCCACTTAAACATTGCTTCTGTAAAGCCCTTTTCTCATTTATAGAGTCTTCTTTATTCTAAGTGCAAATTGCAAGGCTTCTAATTTTCAGGAGCTACTATGTGCTGAGTCATCTAACTATTACCAATTTCCAAAATTTTCTTTTTGACCAGATAATGTTACAGGAAAAAAATATCTCAGTTAGGAAACGCTGGCTAAGGTTTCCTTTGTAGACCTGGATATGATCCTTTTTTCATAAATATTTCTTTGATGTATAAAAGAGTTTCTATTTGGTGGGAATTATATGTATTAAATAGAGCTTATCAGTGGAATAATTCTATTGCTTTATGTCAATGACTTTGTTTTCTGTTTCTTTACTGGACTTTTAAGTTCATATTTAAAAAGATTCAGCAATGCATATGTGCTTTCACTAAAACTCTTTAGGTTCTCTTATTAGCTTGTGGGTCACATGCTTGCATATTTATTTCCTCTAGCAATTTTATTTCACTGGAACCTTGGGTCCAGAAGGTGCAAGTCCTCAGATTGTTGCTACATGCTAGACTGTGGGAGCGTGGGCCTCCAGGTTGTCATCAGTTTGTAGATGCTGGAGGAAGCTGCATGGCTGCCCACTCCCCCTTCAAAATTCCCTCTACTACCAAGGCCACCCCTTCCCGGTCTCAGAGTTTGGGGAGGGGGGAGACACACTTTTTAAGATTTCATTTGAGAGAGAGCAAGTAGAGGAGGAGCAGAGGGAGGGGAGAGAGAGAATCTCAAGCCGACTCCATGCTGAGCACAGAGCCCCACACGGGGCTTGATCTCATGATGCTGAGATCGTGACTTGAGCTGAAATCAAGAGTTGGACACTTAACTGACTGTGCTGCCCAGGCGCCTTGGTGGGAGGGAAGTCTTGTACACCTCTTGGAGGCCAGGGAGACCACCCATCTCATCGATCATCAGAGACTACCCATCTGTCTCATCAGAGACACTCATCTTGTCCAGCCAAGCTCTCCCCAGCACAGTCATTTTGATCCATCACTATCTAGAGCTTACCTCTGGCCCCAGCTGTGAGTGTTCTGGCCCAGTTCTTTCCACTTAGACTTTGGAGGAGCAGGAGGGCCCACCCACAAGCATCCAGGTCCTTCTCAGACACCTATTCAGAAGTCATCCTGATGGTAGAAGGCAGAGGGCCACATTTAATCTCCCCTTCCGCAGCTCCATTTTCTGCCTTGTTGCCACACCCTTTTTTTGGACAATTGGCTGGACAGACTCTAAACCATTTGATAACCTTAACCTCCACAGCACTGAACTTGTGCCCTGTTGTTACCGGGAAGGTCATCCTGGGTGCAGAATGGATCATTTCACTCTTCCTCTCTCCAGGCTCCTATCCTGCCATAATTCAGAGTATCACTTACAGTTCTTTAAGTCGTAAAGCAAATTTCTCACCTTCACGAGACTCACTAGGGAAAGACTATAGTGATGATTATGGCTTTTCAGGGACTTCTGAATATGTAGAGTCCATTGGTAAGCTTAAATTTCTCTTTGTTCTGACAAAGGAAAGAGGGATTCTCTAAGGGGGTGAAATTGTTCCAAGTTCTCTCTCCCTCTCTCTCTCTCTCTTTCTCTCTGTGTGTGTGTGTGTGTGTATGCTTAAAACACTACAGAACCTCTTGCTTATGTCATGCAGGGATGAAAAATTCTTTTCCTGATCATAATATTACTCCAGAATGTCATTTGATAATACAGGAAGTTCATAAGCCATTAGGATAATGATTTCTAACATTACTTGTCAGTAAAATATGGAAATCATTTCTTGTTACCCATTTGTACTAATTTTATCTTACATTTATTTAGTCAGCAGCAGAGACATTCAGAGGTGATTGTGTCCTACCGATTAATTCCCAGATCTAACAGATCACGAGATAAATAGTAATATTTTCTTACCAGTGCATTTTTGCAGAAATGAAGATTTGTGTCTTAGCTGATTCACTGAGGTGGTCTCATAAATGTGAGGGAAATGACCCCACCTTTTTTTGCCACTGGCCTGTCCATTCTTAACCCCGAGATACTCAGGCACCACCAGAGCATCCAATGAATTGACAGAAGCTTCTGTCAGAGTCTCCTATAACTCACTCACTCTCCCCCGCCTCCCATGCTGCTCTCCTCCAGACCCTGCCTCTGTTCCCCTTCACTACTCACTCTGGGCTTAGAATTTACCTTTGGCTCCAGATGCCCCCCAGTGGTGTCTGACTCACTGCCCCGTGTCTTAGGGTGCAGATTTCCCATTGTCCTTCCTCCAGAGTTAGGAGTTAGTCCGTTAGGTCAAGTCCCTCTGTTTCATTTACTCACAGTTCTTCTAGCCAGATATTGTAAACTAATTTGAGTTGATACATGGTGGTTTATGCAAGGTGTTAACCCTCTCAATAGTATTTGCATTTTGATGGCTTCAATAGAGCAAATCCTGGGATTATGGGAAGCATTAGTGACTGGTGTGAATGTGTTTGTGTGTGGAGAAGCAGACAGGGAAGGAGACAGGCATTTAGAAAGTCTTTTGCAAATCTCTCAATCTCTACATTGTTCTCCTTCTTGAAGAGTTTGGACTTTCCCATTGGTAGTGTTTTCAGGCACTAAAAATTCATCATCTTAATGTGGTGGGGTTCCCCCTGCCTTTGGAGTAATAATAATTATACTGTAATGATTTTAACTTTACACAGTTCTTAAACATCATTATCTCATTTTATTTACCACGTCTATATAGTAACAGGGAAAGATGAGACTCTACCCCAGGGCTGAGAGTTGAAAGGTTTTTGAGGTGGGAGTCCATGAATAAGAATGCAGTCCCGGGGGGAGGAGTCAAGATGGCGGAGAAGTAGCAAGCTGAGACTGCTTCAGCTAGCCAGAGATCAGCTAGATAGCTTATCTAAAGATTGCAAACACCTGAAAATCCATCGGCAGATCGAAGAGAAGAAAAACAGCAATTCTGGAAACAGAAAAACAACCACTTTCTGAAAGGTAGGACCGGCGGAGAAGTGAATCCAAAGCGACGGGAAGATAGACCCCGGGGGGAGGGGCCGGCTCCCGGCAAGCGGCGGAGCAACCGTGCACAAAATCAGGACTTTTAAAAGTCTGTTCTGCTGAGGGACATCGCTCCAGAGGCTAAACCGGGGCGAAGCCCACACGGGGTCAGCGTGGCCTCAGGTCCCGCAGGGTCACAGAAGGATCGGGGGTGTCTGAGTGTCGCAGAGCTTGCGGGTATTGGAACGGGAAAGCCGGCTACAGAGACAGAGCCGACAGTAAGCTCACAGCTCGGTGTTACCTTGAACCGGTCGCAGGCTCGGTGAGCTTGGAGCGTGGCCGGAGGTCAGGCAGACGGGAGTAACTGGGCGCGGTTCTCTGAGCGCGCACTGAGGAGTGCGGCCCTGGGCTCTCGGCTCCTCCGGGCCGGAGACCAGGAGGCCGCCATTTGTATTCCCGTCCTCTGGAACTCTACGGAAAGCGCTCAGGGAACAAAAGCTCCTGAAAGCAAACCCGAGCGGATTACTCACCCCGGCCCCGGGTAAGGGCGGTGTAATTCCGCCTGGGGCAAAGACACTTGAGAAACACTACAACAGGCCCCTCCCCCAGAAGATCAACAAGAAATCCAGCCGAGACCAAGTTCACCTACCAAGGAGTGCAGTTTCAATACCAAGGAGAGCAGCAGAATTCCAGAGGAGGAGAAAGCCAAGCACGGAACTCATGGCTTTTTTCCTGTGATTTTTTTTAGTCTTGCAGTTAATTTAATTTTTTCTTTTTCATTTTTTTTTTTCTCGCCTTCGGGTAAAATTTTTTTTTAACTGTTACCTTTTTCTTTTTTAACGATTTTATACTAGTTTATCTAATATATATATATTTTCTTTTTTACATTTTTCTTAGGTGTATTCTTTTTTAAAAAAATTCTTTTCTTTTCTTTTTTTTTT